>NC_057801.1:69682538-69713088 GCF_018294505.1 Triticum aestivum
ACTGGAGGCCCTTGATTTCGTATCCAACAGCTGGAAAATCTAATGACCACAGATGAAAAAGTCAGTCGACTGACGTGTAACCACACCCCGCATGTACACATGCACGCACGCAAGACATGCACGCATGTAGGCATGCAACACTGACACGTACACATAACGTACACACGCACGCATGCTGGCGTGCAACACTGACATGTACACATGCACTCACGAACACACGCACGTACGCACCCATGGATGCAACACTGAAACGCACCCTTGCACGTGCGCACCCATGCATGCAACACTGAAACGCACCCTTGCACGCACGCAACACTCACACGCCTGCATGCACACAGCACACGATTAAAGACACACGCTTAACTACATGAAAAAGATGACGTCACACTCAATGAACAATCATCGGTTTATGAAATGCCCGCTTCCGACCGCCCTGGCCCACCAAAGGTTCCGCTATTGTGTGCTGCCTGCGTTGGGTCACTGACATGCAGGCCATGCACCCAAAGAGCCCACACATCAGTGGAAGAACGGCACGGTGTCCTAGGTCAGTGTCGAGGGCGCCACTCGAGGCACGCCCGGCTGAACACGCCTCGGTGCCGCATTCAAACGCCTCTATGAAGCCCGCCCGTGTGGAAGCCGAGAAACCCACTCTGGACACACGTCCGTTCATGACTGGGCCGGCGTTAAACACAACGCCGGCCGAGCTCCTCCCGTCCGCCATCTATTTAATCTCCTATTTAAACGAGGCCAAACGCCGGCCAAGAATCGCACACCTCCGCCGCTCCCCTATCTCCTCCACCATTTTTTCCACTCTTACAATGGCTTACGAAGAGTAGTTATTCCGCATCCAAGCCGGCTGGGTAGCCCGCCGGATACGAGCTATGCAGCTCGCTGATCCACCTTCCTCCCCTCACCCGACGGAGCCAGTTGCCGCCCCAAGCCGGCGCGCAGTTTAGCAACTCGCCGCTCCAGGCCAGCTCGACGAGGAGCAGCGCACGGGTGTCGTTGCTGCCATCCACGCCGCCGCCTCATACTGCGTCTCCCGTTTCTGTGGCCGAGACTCCCTTGCCGGCGGCCGCGCCATGCAAGCAGCGACAGAAGCCTGGTGCACGGAGAGCGACGAGTCGGTGGCCAGCGCCTCCGCGTCCGCCGCCATCATCGAGGAGAAGTAGAACACGGGAGGCCGCCGCCGCTTGGGTCCCATGAAGGCCACCGCGGAGGCAACGCCGGCGTACACAGCAGGTGTCTTGCCGGATCCTTTTGTTGCGAGGACCTTCGTCGACCCCGCATGGGCTCCACGGAAGAGGTCAATGTTAGGATGAACTCGAGCCGGTGCCGGCCATGGCGAAGTAGTGGCCGGTGATGAACTTGAACCGGTGCCAGCCACCATCATCTTCGGCACCAGCCAAGAAGCGAGCCATCCTTTGCGCTGAAGCATATACCTCCGGGGCTCCCGGCAGTCCGGTGATCATGCTGCCCGACATGAGGAACACAAATCGATCGGCGGGCTACCATTTAGGCCATGTATTATATACCTGTGCTGTCCAGAACTAGCACCCCGTAGTTCATTTGAATGTAATGAAATCCGTCATGTTTGTGTGAAAATATGGTATTTTATATGATTTCCGTCGTTGTTTATATGAAATACTCCGGTGGTTGCGTGAATGAGTATCAGTTTGTCTACGTGTTTGCGTGAATTTCGTCCGGTTGGTTGAGTTGCTGTCATAATGTGTGCGGCTATGGTTGGATGGCGTAATTTGCGGGTCGCCGGTCGGTCTGCGGGCGGCTCGGAAGGCGTTGTGGGACAAAAAAACACAGCTCGTGCAAGCTCGTCTCCAACGTGCACGCTGGAGGATGCATGACAACATGAGCACCCGAGCCGTTCCTCGTTCATCGGTGGCAAAGGCACCGGTGGACAAAAGGGTCGCCAATATTTTTGCTACCCCGGGAAAGATCCAGACAGCCCCTCCCAACAGATTCAAAGACCTCGTTCGCCGTGGAATTTTGCCATGTGTTGTTTTCATGGACTAGCAAGATGCCCGTGCATTGCACGGAACATCAAGATGCATTTTTTTACAAACTCACGCATACATGCAAGGGATAATTAATGTCCTCGTTTGCTAGTACCACGAGGCAAACACCATTAATATTGCATCGATTAGTGTTAGTGGCCTTGTATATCTGCAAATTTTAATTTTGATAGTGGCCCCTTGTATATAAAAATGGAGGGAGAAATATGAGAGATAAGGTGAGGAGAAGTGGGGCGTTGTGCCATGGTGGTGACTGGTGGTCAGACTGGGCGGAGGCATGGGGATGGACGGCGCATTATGTCTAGGTTTGTATCTCTCTCACACACACCCACGTAGGTGGGGGACGTGCACGAAGAGAAGAGGTGCACGCACGGCGCACGTACTCCCGTCTCTTTCGCAACCACACCCGCGCGGGTACACGGTGGAGCTCATTTCTGTATGAAAAATGCAACCCACGTGGTAATTTGGCACGTGTACTGGTTGTCCACTTGGTGGAGGGAGGATCGTCTACCACTGGTGAACAAACAAATTGCAACTTGATGCGTTATGTTAAATTAAAAAAAAGAGGCAAACCATGTGGGGCCTACCTTAGAGGCAAGGCTCTATACACTGGAGTACTTTTGATGTGTCCCGTCAACTCGCAGAACGAGTGAAACTTGCTTAGTACGCCGTCTCCCCCGCCCACGGGCGTCGTGGCTCGCAGGATGAGGTGAGGCTGGAGTACTACTGTACGCCTTTACGCCCGCTCCCTTGCCCACGCGCGCGGTGGCTCGCAGCACGAGGAGAAAATTTTACTACTCGCTCCGTTTACTCCTCGTCCCTACTACGTAGTTTGGTTAGTACTCCCTCTATTTACTTATAAAAGGCCACTATAAAAAAATACATTTTGCATCTATACAAGGCCACAAATAGTAATCGAGACAAAAGTTACTACTCCCTCCAACCAAGGTAGATGGTGAGTGGTCGAATTAATTTCGTAGTTTGCACAGTACGCTCGTTTTTCTCAAGAAGTTATGTTTACCGAGGCATTAATTAGAACGAATGCATGAATGACCACTAAATTTCCATGAACTTGTACATGCATTGGTTAGTTTCCTCTTGACACTGCTTGCGTCAGGTGATCTAACGCACCTCGAAATCCAACATGTAATGGTACTACTACTAGTATAGTACTAGAATTGAGACTTATCAAATGGAAAAACGAATGTTTTTTAGATGAGCCCTATAAACCCTAGTGGGTACGTACTCCATAAAAATAGATTTTTCCAAAACTAAGTCGCTCCCTTTCATGAATTCTGTAGTATACTCCTCCGTCGATGCTCCCTTTCATGAATTATGTACTTCCTGTCACCGACATGTGGGACATATAGCAACCGGGTCGACGTGTCAAGCACCAAATAACAGTGCAGAATAGCACGGGGGACGCACCCCACTCATACCGTCCCAGTGTTAGTAATGAGCAATGAGACGTCAAATCACAATGCCGCACCTTCCCAAATGGACGAAGCAACCATTATTTCACACTTCGGTTCGACATCATCTCAAACCACGTACTAGTATTGGTTCTGCCTCAAGAGGGACACGCGCATCGCCTTGGTACATCATGACACGTGGGACCGCATGACAGGCCATGCTCCCCCGCCGATCGCTGGGTAAAATCACCTCATTTTTACTATACTTCCTCCGGATCGGTTTACTACATGGCATGCACGTCGTTCTAGGTTGAGAATTTAATTGGCTATATATATATATATATATATATATATATATATATATATATATATGATGAACAGTACGCTAGCCTTTTAAAAAATGTATACTTTTGTACAGTAGTACTCCAATATCGACGGATTGTGCCATGGAGCAAAAATTGAAATTTTAAAAAAAGGTGGTACATATAGAGAGCGCTCGTCGCCAAATTATGCATATAGTACTATTAAAAAAGCTAGTACGTGCTTAATTGGGGTGCCAAATTCTATTAAAGAAATACTAGTACTAGTATGTACATACTGAAGAGTTAAAGTAACGAGAAGAAACATAACATAGTTCTGTTGGGGGCTCAGCACAACACACCCCTCAAATTAAACTAAGCACACATAAAATTAAACTATGCAACTAATCCGGTAGACACTGCATTAGAAGTTTAGAACCACCATGAGCAACGACACTGCCACCTTACTCGGAGTCCTCGTCCACGTCCTCGACTTCGTCCTTGTCCCTCTTCCTCTTGGCAGATACTTCTTTGCTTGAACCGCCAACTTGGCTGTTGCTCTTCATCCAACCCTTGTAAATATTGAAACAAAGGTAGCCATCCATTGTAGCATAGTGGATGTGGTCTATATCTAGTACATTCCGCTGCCATGCATGACGATGAAACGTGTAATGAGGTTTCTCCAGTTTGCGGTACAAAGGATGAACCATGGCTCCTGCCAGGGTCAGCATTGAGGGCTGACGAGAGGGCACCAGCCGATTCTTCTGGAGGTCGAAGGGGTTGCCTACAACGAGGCCTATCCGATGCAGGACTTCTTTGTCGCTCTTAAAGTCTACAGTAACAAATTTGACAGTTTTGTCCTCGAGGAAGTTCTTAAAATCCTGGCACTCAACGTCGACATGGCATATGTGGTAGACCAAGCAAGTTATGTACGCAAACCTGGATCACGGCGGGCTTCTTCCTCTCTTCGTCCTTTAGATCCTTCTCTTGTCCGACGACTGTGGTGTACTCAACATCTAGCCCAGTGACCCACTCATCATGTGAGTTTTCGAACATGCATCTGAAGCGAGAAAGGCATCTTTCACCGTCACGGAAGTACGGGTGTAGATGACGTCGAACTCATCGCCGGTGATGGTTCTAACCTTGTACTCACCGCCGATCGGGGAGATTTAGGACGCCATGGATTTGGGAGGAGGGTTAGTGAAGGAGTCCCGGATTAGGGGGTGTCCGGATAGCCGAACTATCATCATCGGTCGGACTCCAAGACTATGAAGATACAAGATTGAAGACTTCATCCCGTGTCCGGATGGGACTTTCCTTGGCGTGGAAGGCAAGCTTGGCGATACGGATATGTAGATCTCCTACCATTGTAACCGACTTTGTGTAACCCTAGCCCTTTCCGGTGTCTATATAAACCGGAGGGTTTTAGTCCGTAGGACATAACAACAATCATACCATAGGCTACCTTCTAGGGTTTAGCCTCCTTGATCTCGTGGTAGATCTACTCTTGTAATACCCACATCATCAATATTAATCAAGTAGTACGTAGGGTTTTACCTCCATCAAGAGGGCCCGAACCTGGGTAAAACATCGTGTCCCTTGTCTCCTATTACCATCCGCCTAGACGCACAGTTCGGGACCCCCTACCCGAGATCCGCCGGTTTTGATACCGGCATTGGTGCTTTCATTGAGAGTTCCTCTATGCCGTCGCAATCAGGAAGGATGCCTCTTCCCGTCTTTAAAGACGGTACCATTGCCAAAGGAGCTTTGGCCGCCGGTCAAGCTATCTGGGTAGGTGGTTTTCTTATGACTGCCTATTCGGCCACCGCTTCGACGATGATCTCTCGGGTCATCAAAAGTGATCTTCACGTCAACTCGGAATTCACCGAACAGCTGGATCCGATGGAGCTCTCTTCCATAAACAAGCTCTTGGATCGCATCACCGCCCTGGGAGTCGCCACAGACTATGATCAGATTGGGCTTAAAACCGATCTGGGAGAAATTAACTCTCCCCAGGCTACCCGCCACGTTGCTATGGTAGAAGAACAACGCGGCGACTCTTCTTCTATGTTAAAGACCAGTTATGTCCGGATTCCCGATCCCTCCATGCCGGATTCCCGCAGAGGGACGAATGTCAATCGAGTACTGAACCTAAAGTCAGGCAGCAGACTAGATTCGTTGGACGACGTCCAGCAATCCAAGCTTCCAAATCCGGAAACTCCTCGGCCTTTGAGCCTCAGATTGGGCGGGGTTCTGAATCTAATTCCACACACCCACCCAAACACAAGCGATCTATCTCAAATACGGCAAGAGCCCGATGAAATAGTACATCATTACTGGGCCAGATTCCTCCTGGTTATGGACAGGATAAAGGACTGCTGTGAGGAAAGCGCAATCTCTATTTTGTGCAACAATTGCACGGACAAGGGAATCATGAACGCCATAAGTCGTCGCGAAGTTACGCGCTTCGCCGACCTGGCGACCATAGTACGAAAATACTGTGCGATGGAGAGTGCCTGGAAAACCGAAACCAGTTTTTGGGACAATCCGGCCCTGAACACAACCCTAGTTCGGAATAAAAGGGTGCACCATGCTCAAGCACCTGGGTCAAAAACCAAAAAGAAAAAACCCCCTAAAGGGTACAGAACCGTACTGGAGGGATGGCTCAGCGGACCCTGCAATATCCATAATACAGAGGGCGCCACTCCAACACATAGCCTTCGAGCATGTTGGATACTACGGCAGGTGGCCAAAAGTGGCGAAGGTCTTCTAGCCCCGGAGAACCAGCCCAACAGTACCAGTACGGTATTAACAGTCTTCGAGACTTTCGCATCAAATAATATGCGGAAACTAATAATCCGCAGCCTCGCCGAAGTCTACCACGTAGCAACAACAAATCCATGGAGCGACACGGCTATCACCTTCAATGCCAGGGACGAACCTAAATTCCGAACAGCCCGAGCACCAGCCGCATTGGTTCTCAGTCCAATAGTGGACGGCTTTCGTCTTACCAAGGTACTCATGGATGGCGGCAGCGGATTAAACCTCATCTACGAGGAAACCCTCCAAAAAATGGAAATAGACTGGAGCCGCATTGAGCGAAGCAGCACAACCTTTAGAGGAATAATCCCTAGTCGGGAAGCACGCTGCACAGGAAAAATCACACTAGATGTGGTGTTCGGCTCGCCGGACAACTACAGGTCCGAGGAAGTCACGTTCCAAGTGACCCCGTTCAGCAGCGAATATTACGCTCTATTAGGGTGAGAGGCATTCACAATTTTCCAAGCTGTACCCCATTACGGGTACATGAAGCTTAAAATGCCCGGGCCCAATGGAATCATCACTCTAGTCAGTGATCCGGACATAGCACTCCGCGCTGAAAATAAGACAGCCGCACTAGCCCTAGAGGCACTATCCGAAGCCCTTGCGGCAGAGGAACTCACTGCACTGCGCTCCACGGTGAATAGGGACGATGTGATACTCGATAAGAGATCTAAGTCCACCTCTTTTAAACCAGCAGACGAAATAGTCAAATTCCAGGTCCATCCAACGGACCCCACAAAGACGGCCTCCATTGGGGCACAATTAAACCCTGATGTAGAAGCCGCACTACGAGAATTCCTTCGGGAAAATCGGGACATTTTTTCCTGGCACCCTTCAGATATGTCAGGAATCCCACGCAGGCTAGCAGAGCACAGCCTAAATATCCTAAAAGGATTCAAGCTAGTCAAACAGGCTCTTCGACGATTTTCCGAACCCAAAAGACAGGCAATGGGAGAGGAGCTAGCCAAACTATTAGAAGCCGGATTCATCAGAGATATAAAACATCCGGACTGGCTAGCGAACCTGGTAATGGTACCACAAAAGGACAAATCATGGCACCTTTGTGTCGATTTTAAAGACCTTAATAAGGCCTGTCCAAAGGATCCTTTCCCCCTTCCCCGCATCGACCAAATCATCGATGCTACCGCGGGGCACGATTCATTGTGTTTCCTCGACGCATACTCCGGATACGATCAAATCAAGATGGCGGAAACAGACCAGGCCGCAACGGCATTCATTACTCCATACGGACCATTCTGCTTCAACACAATGCCCTTCGGACTCAAAAACGCCGGCACAACATATCAGTGCATGATTCAGACATGTCTGGCTACCCAGATCGGCAAAACAGTGGAGGCATACGTAGACGATGTGGTCGTTAAGACCAAACACGTCGAAACTCTAGTAGACGATTTGAGGCTCACATTCGACAACCTCCTAGCATATGGCATTAAGCTCAACCGCGAAAAATGCGTTTTCAGCGTACCAGCCGGAAAGCTCTTGGGCTTCATTGTATCCGGTAGAGGAATTGAAGCAAACCCAGCCAAGATCCGAGCTCTGTCACAATTGCATATCCCAAAAGACCTCAAACAAATACAAAAACTGACTGGATGCGTGGCGGCTCTAAGCCGCTTCATCTCCCGTTTGGGAGAAAAGGCATTGCCTCTCTACCGCCTCCTCCGGCGCACCGAACACTTCGAGTGGACGGATGCTGCCACGGCCGGGCTTGAAGAAATAAAGGCCATATTAGCAAGAAATCCGGTCCTGGCCGCGCCCAACCTAGGCGAACCAATGTTATTATATATCACGGCAACACATCAAGTTGTAAGCGCAGTGCTCGTCGTCGAACGAGAAACAGAAGGACACAAATTCCCTCTTCAAAAACCAGTGTACTACGTATCCACTGTCTTAACTCCATGCAAGTCCCGGTATCCACATTATCAAAAGATAGCATACGCGGTGTTCATGGCATCGCGGAAGCTGCGACACTACTTTCAAGAGTGCTCGATCACAGTGGCCTCCGAAGTACCTCTCAACGACATTATAAACAACCGCAACGCGATGGGCAGGATTGCAAAATGGCCCATAGAGCTCTTAACATTTGACATAACCTACAAACCACAGCGAGCTATAAAGTCGCAAGTTTTGGCTGACTTCATCGCCGAATGGACCGAAGCCGAACTCCCTAAAGAGTACGGCGCATACTCCAATTGGATCATGCATTTCGACGGCTCCAAAATGTTGGCCGGCTTGGGGGCTGGTGTCGTATTGACGTCCCCAACCGAGACACAGTCCAATACGTACTTCAGAAAATGTACACGGACTCCAACAATGCAGCCGAATATGAGGCCCTTCTACATGGTCTCCGGATGGCAATCTCCATGGGTATTCAACGCCTAGAGGTGCGCGGGGATTCAAACCTTGCAATATCCCAAGTAAATGGAGACTTTGATGCCAAGGATCCGAAAATGGCAGCCTATCATAATGTCGTCTTAAAAATGTCAGCTCGGTTCGAAGGGCTCGAATTCCACCATGTAGCCCAGGATAATAACCAGGCAGCTGATGTGTTGGCGCGCATCGGTGCAAAACGCGACGCCGTCCCTCCAAACATCTTCCTGGAGCGGCTCTTTAAGCCATCCGTATTATGGGAAGAGGAGTCCGGAAATAACAACCCGGAACCAACCGCGCCACCCAACACGGAACATTCTGACACAGTCGGTGGCTCAGCCAATGAAATAGCACCCTCAGCCCACGAAATAATGGCAGTAATTGCCCCATGGACGGAACCATTCCTAGCATACTTAACTAGGCAGGAACTTCCTGAAGACCAAAATGAGGCCCGCCACATAGTTCGGCGATCTAAAGCCTACAAGGTCCATGAGGGAGAACTTTATAAGAAAAGCACAATCAGAGTCCTTCGAAGGTGCATCTCCGAAGAGGAAGGGCGAAATCTCCTGGCTGAAATTCACGCCAGACTCGGCGGGCACCACGCCCCAGCCCGGGCCCTTGTAGGCAAGGCCTTCCGTACAGGATTTTATTGGCCGACTGCCCGGGCAGATGCTCAGGACTTAGTCCAACGATGCGTCGGTTGCCGGCTCTTTGCTAATCAAAGCCACATGCCACCCACCGCCCTCAAAACTATACCCATCACCTGGCCGTTCGCGGTCTGGGGGCTTGACATGGTTGGACCCCTTAAAGGGGGAACCCACAAGAAAAAATACCTATTGGTCATGGTGGAAAAATTCACCAAATGGATAGAGGCCAAGCCAGTTAAAACGGCAGAATCCGGACCCGTGATAGACTTCATATCCGGGGTAGTACACCGTTATGGCGTCCCCCACAGCATCATCACTGATAATGGCACAAATTTCACGGCCGACGAGGTCAAACTCTGGTGCAAAAATATGGGCATCAGGCTCGACTACACTTCAGTCTATCACCCCCAAACTAACGGTCAAGTCGAACGAGCAAATGGTCTAATCATGAGCGGCATCAAACCCAGATTAGTGCGGTCCCTCACAGAATCGAACACGCACTCGGTAGAGGAGCTCGACTCCGTACTCTGGGGGCTGCGGACCACGCCAAACCGCACTACCGGATTCACACCATTTTTATGGTGTACGGCGCAGAAGCAGTTTTGCCCTGCGATATAATTCATGACTCACCTCGCATGCGCATGTACGAAGAAAGAGAAGCCGAGTTGGATCGGCAGGACAGTTTGGACGCCTTAGAGGAGGAGCGGGACGTGGCAAAAGCTCGTTCCGCATTCTATCAGCAGCAGGCTCGAAGATATCAAAGCAGAGAAGTACGGGCCAAAACTTACAATGTTGGCGAGCTAGTTCTACGCCTGCCGGACAAGAAAAAGGACAAACTTAAGCCCAAATGGGAAGGTCCCTTCTACATCGACCAAGTCCTGACCGGCGGAGCATACCGTCTACGTAAGCATCTGACAACCGACTCGAGCCGAACCCATGGAACGCAGCCCGTCTCCGAAGATTCTACGCCTAGCGCCGGACTCAGAGTTCGTCTCCTTCCTCCTTCCACCTTTTATATTTTCGCTGTCTTTTGTTCCCCTCCTTTTCCCCCCTTTTTAGCAAAAGCCTTTGAGAGCTGATCTGCGCATTGTTCGCACACACTTGATGTGCTACTCGCACTCATTATACCTGGGGGCTTCTTTAACAGAAGCTTATTTATACGGGCTTCATGCCCAACACATGTGTCATACTTCTGCATGTACCTTTTATTCACCATTATATGCATCGATATGACTTAAGTTTTGGACAAGCTGGGTTGCCTGGCTCCTGTGCTTACCCCTACGTTCCCGATTGTTCGGCTAGGAGGTAAAGGGAGCACCTCTGCGATTGTTACTGCCGGGTCAGCCGGATGTGTACCTCAGACTGGGTGAAGCCGAAAGCTAGCGTTCTTAAGGGAATATTCGGTCGGTGACTTGAAAGATGATTTATTACTTATTTATTTATCTGCCCCCAGATGCTTTTTCTGCTCTCTTCGCAGTCCGGACATGCACTTTAGGGCATGCCTCCCAGGGAAAGGAACGCCTAACGGAACTATTCTCCCTGGAAGATGTTTCTTACTAACCATGTAATATAACATAACTAGTTGGGCACTTGCATGCCCCGGTTTTTATATAACTGTGAGGGTATTCGGACACACTCCGGACTGTTGGGTCCCGAGGTTGAAGCGAAAAGGTCCGCAAAGACAAACGATCTACAATCCGGCTAGAAGGCATTTTACATGTCATTTTAAAATTACATCGTCAAATTGACTGATTGAACTCCTCTTCAATCCCATCTAACAGGCTGTCTAGTTTACAGTCCCGTTGGGAATATTTCGCGGCCAACTCTACTTGGCCGTATATTAGGCTCACAGGGATCTCCTTCCCATCGGGCCCCACAGGTCTGACCTCGGCCATGTGGTTTGGATCAGCCTTCGTGTACCGCATCTTCACCATGGCCCAGGCCTCCCTGGCGCCTTGACGGCAGGCCAATATCTTCCATAGACGGAAGCGCTGCCGTACTCCCTGAAGCTTCTCAGCAAGCCCTCCAAGACCCTCGGGTAGGGAGACGGACGGCCATAAGGCCTGAACGACGCCGCTCATCGCCTGCCGAATACGTTCGTGCAGTTGCAGCAGCTCGGGAAGAAGGTCACCCGTGGAACCAAGCATTTCCTCCGCCGGACGACCCGTGAGCACACCTACAGACACATTTCTGTCAATTGACTTCCTCGCCGAACTCTTCTTTTCAAAAGAGTTTGCTCAAGCACTTACAGTAAATGCCGCGACGAAGCCACCGATTCTCCTTTACAGAGTCAGACAGCTGGACCCGAACATCTTTTAGTTCTTTGCCCAGCTGGGTGTTGGCATCTTGGAGTTTGTTCCTCAACTGCTGCACCCTCATAAGCACCTTCTCGCCGGCCTTCAGCTGGCCCAGTAGATGTTGCTTGTCCGGTTCCAGTCCGGCACCCTCTGCAATATTATTGTCAGACTTACGCACACCCCGCACTTTATAAACTACTCATCTTTTCGAAGTATGTATTACCAGAGGGGGTCTCTGTGGCTCCCCCTGCGGCGGCTAGCGCGGCCTCAAGTTGGGCCTTGCACTCTTGAAGCTCCTAGGACAGGTGGGTATTCTTCTCCATAAGATCCTGCATAACAAATGATCCTTAAATCAGTTATTTAAACAATTTTAAGTCTCGGGGGCTACTGGCATATATAACTATTAAAATTCCTCACCCGTATGTCTTTCACATACTGCTCCGCGGCTCTGGTTAAACCATCTTGAGTAGCATGGAGGTGCGCGTCTCCCGCATTAAAGGCATTCAACGCCTCCGAGGAGAAACACGCGTCACAAAGAACTGTCCGGCGGCGCCTATGATTCATGGCACTCTCCACCTCAGACCTAGTGGCGGACAGCCTGTCGGCATCCTCCGTTGGAGGAGCATCCGGCTCACGCCTTGTGTTCGCCTCTCCCTCCGGACCAAGCGTTGGAGCCTGGCAAGCGGAGGTTTGATTGGCAACCTCTCCGGGCACAGCCCGGCAAGCGCTCTTTCTCCTGGAAAAATCATGAGCGTTAATATACCTCCCAGGATTCTTTCCCTTAAAGACAATAGCGCGCCATACCGTTGCGGCGATGTTTCGATTCGCGCCGCACTCCTCTTCCGCCTGCTGGGCCGCACTGACCCTTGTTGGTCAGCCGCCGCGGGTTCGGCTTCCCGCCTCAAAGGCACTGCCTGCAAAGCACCGTTGGTATACGGTGGTCAGAAATGAGCATGGACCAAGTAATGGTGTCAGGACTCCGGTCGTAGTTACCTGGGAAGCCAGAGATAAACCGAGGTAGTCAGCCGTAATGGCGACTAGAGCATTGTCCATGCTAAGTTGGTGGAACACCCCGTCAATCAGCTCCACCTCTATGTCCGGGTCCTCTCCGGAGGCCGGATCAAGGGATCTTCCCGGATCCTCGGGCTGTGGAGTCGGGCTTTGTAGGCCCTCCAAATCCCGGCGCAGTTCCTGCGTCGAAATCATAAAGTAAGACACTTAACTTTGAAAGCACGGATCGGATAGATAAACGTCCTCTTACCCAGCTCCAAGGATTATTCATGGAGAATCCATTCAATGGACTCGTGCGGAGGAAGTCCTCCTTCTCCCCCTTGTACAAGCCGGACAGGATCTTCACCAGATCGGCGGCCGATCCCGGCCCCTTACGGCCATGACGGGTAGCGTCATCCTCCCTGTTGAAATCCCACATGGGGTGGCCCCTATGTTGGAGAGGCTGCACCCCTCGCATAATGCACGTGGCCATGAATCCAATCATGGTTAATCCGGAGTGGGCCAGTAACCTTATCCGGCCCATCAGATATTGGACGCTCCTATCATCTTCCCGTTGAGGGCTCCGCGGGCGCCAACTCAGGCGTTTCTTCAGGGGAGCGTTGCTGAACGCCGGGAGGCCGATCCAAAACTGTATCCGGCAGAGGGGCATCATCCATATAAAACCATTCTAAAGGCCAGTCTTCGGGCGCCTTCTTCGGGGTTCCGGATAGATATTCGGTCCCGGTGATGCGCCATATTTCGGCTCCACCCACTTGATATATCGACCCCTCGTGAGAATGGGGTACGAGGCAAAACAATCTCTTCCACAGCGCAAAATGGGGCTCGATGCCCAAGAACAGCTCACAAAGAGCTACAAAGCCCGCAATGTGTAAAATGGAGGCAGGTGTAAGGCGATGAAGGTGGAGTCCATAGAACTCCAGGAGCCCCCAAAGAAACGGATGTATGGGAAATCCGAGTCCCCTTATTAGATAAGGGACGAAGCATACCCGCTCTCCTTCGGAGGGATTGGGGATGCTCTCCGCCTGCTTTCCACCCTTGTAGGTGGCCAGTCCGGCTCGAACCGGAACCATGAAGGCTGGGGGAAGATATCCCTCTGCTTGGAGCGTCACTAGCTCGCTATGCGGAACTGAACATCTCCTCCAATCTCCTGGCTGAGGGCTGGGAGCATGAGAGGAGGAGCCGCGTTGACTATCCATGATGGAATGGATTTTTGTCAAAGGCGCTTCAATGAGTACTTGCGGAAGGAGGATAGTGTGATTCGGATCTAGATCCTCGCCTCTCTTATAGGCAGCTTATTCACGCGGCTAGGGGGTAAAACGTAAAAATACCCTGGCTTTTCGCATTCATACGACACGTGGAAGAGGGCCATTATTGGACGTAGAAGCCAAGGAGCGCAATATTTATAAGGAAACCTGACACTATTCGGCAAACACATGGAATATGGAGGAGAACCCGCCTTGCAACACCGAAGACAATATGCGCGCCGGACTCATCGTCATTGAAGCCTAGTTCGGGGGCTACTGAGGGAGTCCCGGATTAGGGGGTGTCCGGATAGCCGAACTATCATTATCGGCCAGACTCCAAGACTATGAAGATACAAGATTGAAGACTTCGTCCCGTGTCCGGATGGGACTTTCCTTGGCGTGGAAGGCAAGCTTGGCGATACGGATATGTAGATCTCCTACCATTGTAACCAACTCTGTGTAACCCTAGCCCTCTCCGGTGTCTATATAAACCGGAGGGTTTTAGTCCGTAGGACATAACAACAATCATACCATAGGCTAGCTTCTAGGGTTTAGCCTCCTTGATCTCGTGGTAGATCTACTCTTGTAATACCCACATCATCAATATTAATCAAGCAGGACGTAGGGTTTTACCTCCATCAAGAGGGCCCGAACCTGGGTAAAACATCATGTCCCTTGTCTCCTGTTACCATCCGCCTAGACGCACAGTTCGGGACCCCCTACCCGAGATCCGCCGGTTTTGACACCGACAGTTAAAATTAGTGGAACTGCCGTAATGTGAATGGACGGGACGACTAGGAGCGAACCGCCGTAGTATTAAAGGACGTGCGGGAAAGAGTAGGAGCGAACTACCAGCGTGCGAACGGCAAGGTAGTGGCTTTCCATTCTCCCATGATACGGTCTTTCGAGAGCCCTTGGATCTGAGATCGAACGGTTGCATGGCGTGATTCTACACCTATGGGTGAATATCCTATCCTGGAGGGTTATTCTTAAAATTTTCAGCAACTTAGCATGCGACCGTTTGATCTCAGATCCAAGGGCTGCCAGCAGCCCGTATCATGGTCACGCCTACCACGACAGTCGCGTCGCTCGCGTGTTCACGCCCTTGGAGATTTAACACGGTGCGTTAGGCTATCTGATGTTGGCATGTCATACATAGTCATCACTTAGTCACTCATACTAGAACAAGGTTGGCTATAAGGTTGGCTATAAGTGTATTTTTTTTACTCCTCTCTATCTCTTTCTTCGTACTCCCTCCGTCCCATAATATAAGAACGTTTTTGACACTAGCTAGTGTAGTGTCAAAAACATTCTTATATAATGGGACACAGGGAGTACTAGTATTTATTGCATTTGCCAAGGAGTGACCACTTCCAATGAAATGGTGTTGCTAAGTTTGCTTCATTTAATTAGCTATAGACTCAAAATTGTCTTTTCACCTAGGTACACGTGCTTAGCACCGTTTCTTCCTTGGGTCACCAAACTAGTCTCTCTCTTCTTGATTAACTTGCCACATCAGACTTTATGCCTATGTGGCAAGCTTAAGCACCTGTAGGAGCAAGTAAGTACAATAGTGCGCTTTACATGGATTTTTGCATATGTGGAGGAAAGAGAGGCAAGGAAAAAGTGGAGAAGTGGGCTCTCATGCAAGAGCCAGCCTCTACTACTACATCGTGGAGCATTGGGAGAGGCACCTGTATGGAGGTGGTCAGGAATCAGAAGACTCACGCCGGTCGTAGCGCCGCAGTTAAAATGATAATGGCAAGTCAAATCATGGGGCCCCACTTGTCCAGCAGTAACTCGCTGTCAAATCACACAGCCCTACGTTTGCAGCAGCCTACTCCCTCGTCTTCTCGCGTCTTTGTCGAACCGACTAGGCGGAACTGCCCCGCCTACCGCGCAGGAAAAGCCCCGCCCTGGACTTTTAAATAAAACTAGTCCCTCCGTCAGATGCATTTGGTTGAAGGTATCGTATGAATGGATTGGGACCATTCAATTTTTTTGGGATTGAACCATTCAATTCATGTGTTTGGCTGAATATAAGAGATGAGCTAATTATTTAAGACGGGACACCAGTCATGGTCACATAGTCATGCATGCAAAGGGTGGCCATTTGATTCGACCGATTTGGTTGGGTGGAATGGTTCAGCATCTTCAAGGCATATTCTCTTTTTTTGACTTGAACCATTCATGTGCTTTATAACCAAACATGTCTATTTTCTGAACGATCCCAACCCATTCATGACCACCCTTGCAACCAAACGCATGTCATCTTACGAAAACAAAATAAACCCACAATACTAAGGCACGGTGCATTAACTTCTACCTCGTTTCTTGTTTCTTCACATATCAACAAATAAGAATCCAATGATATACTTTTTGTGACATAGTAACTCATATTTAGTTAGTCAAATGGATGACCTAGAACTACGTGCAGGCCCTATAAACCGAGATGCCTACAAATGAAAAACCAAGACGGAGAGGGTAGTTCAGCATGTATCTTTTCATATCAATATAGTCGGGATTCACCAAGGAGCAAAACCAAGTGGTAGGCTGCTCCTGTCGTGTTGGCGTAACAACTCAAGCAGGGTCAGTCCGCACATGAAATGGAGACACACTTAACAGGACCCCTTTGGCAGACATGTGGCTCATCCACCGTCTTGTTCCACGTGCGATGCACCAAATTACAGTTCGGAGCAGTGGTTGGAATTGGAGGCACCCCGGTCGTAGCACCGCAGTAGTAGAAAATGAGCGATGAGGGGTCAAATCATAGAGCCCCACCTTTCCCGCATTAAGCTGGACGGACGAAGCAACCATCATTTCACTCTAGCGCGCAAGAGCATAAAGAAAAGAGAAAACAATGATGCATGCGGCAGCTACCTAGGGCACCCTAGGGTAGGGGTCTCCACTACAGATCCCTTTTTTTGAAAGCGCCTCCACTACAAATCGGCTTCTCCCTCGTCCTCTTGAAGAAACCGATGATGAGTGCGGCGGTAGGGTTCGTAGGAGTACTACGGCGTGCGGGGCCATGTCGTAGTAAACGGGTTCGAGTCGACGCCTTAAATATGTGTGGGCCGCTTGGTTTTACGGGAACGAGGCAGCATTTTGGGTTCGGGGACCAGTGGAGATATAGCACGTACAAAAAATTGTGGACGTAGGTTCGACCGAAAGGCAATGATGCTTGGGCCCTGCATTTTGATATACCCGGGGCCGCGTGAAATTTTCTACTCTACTCAAAACTAGTAAGGTACACATGTATTGAACGCATGAGATTTCGAAACCAAATTATGAATAAATACACAATATAGCATGTAACTCTTTGAGTCATATATGCATGATGTAGATGTCCGTTTAGTTCTTATAGTTCATCTCATTCAAAATCAATTAGTTTTAGAAAAATGTTAAGATTCATGGGGTTGTGCATTGTAAATCATAAAGTAAAAAACAAATAATGGCAATTCGTTTAGAAAAAAATAATCAATTATGATACAGAAGATTCTAGAACAAAGGATAAGTGCTTCTGTTTTGAGGTTTGTGCATTATGCTTAAGTTCAACCATGGAGTCTTCTAAATTGTACATGTGGCAGATCTGGTGGAATGCTGTTGATATCCAACGGCCAGTAGTGCTCGGATTTGCCCATCTCTGCACTGTCGGGTTAGCTTCATCCAGCGACCATCTTTCAAAGTTATTGGCACATTATATAGTTCTTGTGCCATTGTTACGTGTTTTGGAAAAAAACTAATAGTGGGTTGTACTATCTATTTAGGAATAGAAGATGCATATGTGGAAGTTGTAGGGAAAGAGATGACATGGAGCATCTCAATTCCTATGAGTAGGGATTGGAAAAGAGATGTCATTTGGTTCACATCATAGGAACTTTTATATTGAGTCTAGAGATGACATGTATCTCAATTCCTATGAGGAGGGATTAGTAAAGAGATGTAATTTGGTTCATATCATAGGAACTTTTCTATTGAATATACGCTAATGTTTATTTTCCTTTGAAATTAAGGGAGTATAGGAATCCATTCATATGAACCAAGTGGCTCTAAAGCTATAGAAATGATATCATGTTTATTTCCTTTGAAATGTAGAGTATATGAATCTATTCCTATGAACCAATTGGCTCTAAAGGAAAAAATGCTATAAAAATCATATCATATAGAGTTCCTATGATATTCCTCGACACTAAAGGATGGTTGAAATTGTTGCGGGTGATACGATGGTCTTTCTTTGTAGACTCCTCACCCATCTTTATAGTTACCTATAGATGATGAATGAAATGATATATACAGGTTATTCTACATGTGCAATTTGGTACACGAAAACTCGGTAAAAGTTTGCGAGGTTCTAATTTTCAATAAAGCTATATGCACTGCATTTCGGAACGGAGGGAGCATACGGTAGTTGCTAACACTCACGTGGAAGATTTGTGTGTAGGAGGATTGGTTGTTCTGTTAAATGACATGGCAAAACTAACACTGTCGGATGCCGATCTAACGGTTCTTACGGCGTTCGTCAGGAAAAGGCTTGTGGCGAACGTTTATCGGATAATGATTTACAGACACATGCATTGCATTGGTACGTGCCCCCCTCTCTCTCACGCACACGCACCCTCACGAGTCACGACTCTCCCGAGTCCTCTCGCAGACTCGCACGTCGCACCCATCCTCTATCTGCAGGTAGACGTCACGCACATATGTGCTCTTCACACCCTACCCTCAGAACTTCTGAAAAACAAAAGACGGCGCGCACATTTTATTTTAGCTCACACGTCACACACTTATACTATTACTCTTGTGGTGAATGTTCTTTGGGCATAGTATATATTGTACTCTCATGAAGAGAAGTGGTGCACGCACGCACTAGTTCTCTCACACCCACTCAAGGGTACATGTAGGAGCGCATTTTTTTGAAGCCGGTACAACAAAATCACTCCACTATATATAAAAGTAGGAGCCTTAGCGCTTGCTTTACTAGGGTTCCTCTCGTTCACTCTCTCATGCTCTCCAGATCTAAGCAAGACATAGGTGGCCACACTCTCTCTCTCAGCTCACGGCTGGTCACAAATCCGGCCGGACAACCTCGACCGGGGCAGGGGGTGTAGGTGCATCATTCACGCTGTTGTCGGCGGCGAGGGAGGAGACCAACGGCTGCCTGCGCGTCCCGATCGGTGGCCGTGTTATTCTCTCCGAGAGAGCGCCGTCTTGGGAGGGCCTCCGACCCCTTCTTCCTCCCTGCGGTATTGTGGCCAAGATGCGGCCTCCCGACGCCGTCTTTGCCACATGCCGACGACCCTCAGGTATATATTCTTTCAAAACCTGCCTTGCTCTACTGCCCCAGCTCTTCCCCCTTCATGTGGATCCTTTTCTACTTCCGTCCGCTGTTACAAAGCCACCTAGACTTCTACTATTATTAGAAGTAAAGCTAGTTCATACAGTGAACTCAAAGCATTGGTTCAAACAGGGAAGAAAGTGGGAAAGTTGTAGCATGAATCTAGGACTTGGTTCTAAGAGGAAACGGGGGAAAGTAGTAATATGTGTCACTGTTTAAATAACCGTATT
This sequence comes from Triticum aestivum, assembly GCF_018294505.1. Lineage (NCBI taxonomy): Eukaryota > Viridiplantae > Streptophyta > Magnoliopsida > Poales > Poaceae > Triticum > Triticum aestivum. Next base: position 69,702,255 of record NC_057801.1, read on the forward strand.
TCATATTTGCGCAAACAGGGATGTCTGTCTACATATCGTTTCGGGATGTCTGTCTCCGTATTGTTTCTATCCGCGCAATCAAAAGCACACACCTCAGTTTTAGTACAACTGCGCAAAATGAGATGGATATCCCTCGTTGCCATCGTCTAACCTCCCATCTTCAAGGTATCCCTACATTGGTAGTAACTAAGGTAGAATGACCAACGCAATCTAAAAGAAGCTGATTCGTATGTTTTACTTCCTGATTACAGTGCAGGGACGAGCGAAAACAACTGCATCCTAGTCCGGAATGCACTTTCTACCAGTTCATCCATGGACCGAGGACTAGCTGGCACGGCTGCACGGCGGTTTTTTGGACAGGTGTGCGGACAAGAGGCATTGTAGTCTGCTTATTTCTGCAAATAGTGGTGCTTAAATTTAGTGGAATGCACAAGCATTTCAGCTGGTCAGTACACTGCATGGTTCAGTTCAGCATTCCAGCTGAGACCAAAATTATAATTGGTTATTCTGGAATGAGAGAACCTAACCCTGGATGGTGGCAACAAGACAAAACCATAGTGAACTCCGGGAAATTTAAGCCTGCCGGGAGGCCCTTTGCTCAGATAAGCCTTGCTTGTTTTTTCCTGATTTGTAAACCTTCTCACAACTTTGTCTTTTGCTATGAACTAGTATATGTTTGTTATGTTCTATGAATCATTGAGATGTATAAAATTGCTTAACTTATGCTTTTCAAGATTTTTATGAAGTCGAGTTTAATTGTGAGTGTTCCACATGAGCGCTAGACTAGCGTGTGAACGTTGGGAATTTATTACATTGTGGCCTCAATTAACTCCATGAACCAATGTAACAAGATACATAGTAGTTGCTTATATGTCAGACAGCAGATTGTTGACTGTTAGCTGGTCGATAGCCTAGTGTTGAAGCGAGCTGAGCCAATGTGTCGTGTTTTGCACAACTGCTTACAAGTGGGGTAGCACCAACAGTGTTTACAAGTACTTATGTATACGTCGGCGCACGGTTCTCGAATGAGTGCTCTATTTCATCAAAACACACACTGCTCGTATGATAAACTGTGACAACTTATGTCTTACCATGCCATATTCATGAAAAAACTAGTGAGGACGCATCTGTTTCGGCAACAATTATGATGGTTCTCACATGATTCACAGGCACACAAAAGTAGCAGCAGTTCCCATAGACGGATTCAAACAGAGCACTAGCCCCAGAGGGGTCGATAACAGGCAAGGTTCGGATAATTAGACACAATCCAAACTACTATTAAACACTAGCTGGGGCAACTATTTCATGCCTCGATCTAATTTGGGCTTGACACAAGACGTACCTTGCCATGAACATCGTCGAGGACATCCCGCAGAAGCTCAATCCTGTGAACCTTCATGAAGACAACCTTGTGGCCTTGCCACTGATAAACTTGTTTGTGGAGGCATGCCACGTCATCTTCCTGTGTAAGCTTGACAAGAATAGTATGCCTCACAAACGAATGAGTAGCTTTGAACTTCTTGTGCTTCAGTACACCCTGGACAACACGCCTAACAACAGTGAGGCTGGAATACAACTCTGCATTGGTATAACCGCAAATGGCTTCCAGGATCCAACAGCCTAAGAACTCTGTTTTCCCAGTGTGTATATTCAGGTCGTCCGTCTCATAGCGAGTGACATGCACAACCACACTATCCTTGTCTGCATCAGGGCTCTAATTGAAACAGAAACAAATTCTGAATTACTTTTCAGTATAAGAACCACAACTTATTTAAACCACTATGTATAGCATGGCATCGAAGCTAATAAAATTTTGCATTATTAATCACCACATACTTCCTTTTCTAAAAAAATCACCACATACTTAGATGAAAAACCACAATCGAGATCGGCAAAGAAGGAAATCACCTTGGGCAGCTCAGCAGGGGGGGGACACATCCTCAAAGGGGGAACACTGCTCCTGCAGTGCCACGGGGCATGTAACCTCAAACGGGGCGTTGACCATCTCAGTAGTGGCCGTGAGCATATCTGGGGCCGGCTCGGTGGTTGCCTCCATCTTCTTGGAGCTCTCTGTCTCATGGGGATCAGCCTCCCGCATCTGCTCCAATTCGGCAAATCTTTGCCTGGTTCTCCTTGGTCCATCATGAAACTGACGAATACTAGTAGACCACTGAAAGGAAAACAAAATCGCAATGACAATGAAACAAAAAAGAGAGTGAGGATCGGTTAGTGCTTTGCAAAAGTTCTTTTTTTTCTCTGGACAAAAATATACCAACATCACGGATCCGCTTACCTTCCCTTCGTTGGGAGAGAAGAACAGTGGAAGATGCGAGAATTGCCTTTCTTGAAGACGGTGAGGGAGAAGGGGCTTCAGCGAGGAGTGAAATGATGGTTGCTTCGTCCGTCAAACTTAGACTGCGGGGAGGTGGGGTTTTGTGATACGACGGCTCATTACTGCTGCGCTATGACCGGGGTGACTCTCCGCCTGCATACTGCCTGCTAATTTGGTGGATGGCATTTGGGCCCGCGCGCTGCATGGCCCGCATGTCGGTGAACAAAAGTATAACGGCATTCAGTAGAGGGAGACGTTTCAATGACCTAGGAGGAGCCAGAAGCGGTAGAGTGTCTCCACTGTACTAGTAGTAATTGTTTTCCTGGGTATCTGTAGAGTGTCTCCACTGTACTAGTAGTAATTGTTTCTCTGGGCCCAAGACAAAACAGCCATTCCACACTAGTAAATAGTAAAATCAATTCAAAAGGCACTACCCAAACCCCAGCACACCGCCCACCCCCCCCCCTCCCCCACAAAAAAACGTGGGTGCTCTTCTTCCTCCTCGCTCCCACCCACCTCACGTCAGATTGTTCCACTCGTACCCCCAAATTCCTCACCTCACTCCTACAGAAACCCCCAGCTCCCCTTCTTCCTCACTCATACAGAAAACCCCCAGCTCCCCTTCTTCTTCGCTTGCACTACAACTAGGCTCGTCATTCGTTACTCTGCTCAAATCCGTGAGCGCGACGTGGCACCCTCGAGGAAAATGGAGTCGGCTAACCCCAGCGCCAAGAAGATGAGGCTCCCGCCAGCGGCGATGCCTGTTGTAGATCCTGCACCCGGCAGCGAGGGGAGAAGTTGCGACCCCGCCCCCACCGGATCCCAGGAACCCGTAGAATCTCGGGTGGACCGCATCAGTGATCTCCCAGACGCCGTCCTTGGGGAGATCATCTCGCTTCTCCCCACCAAGGATTGTTGCCGCACCCAAGTCCTCTCAATTCGGTGGCGCCCTCTATGGCGTGCCATGCCCCTTAATCTCGAATGTCGTCAGCTATCTCTCTTCAATGATTTTGAAATCCCCAGAGCCATCATCTCCTCCCACCAGGGCTCCGTTCAAAGCCTTTGCATCCCGTCATGCTACCTGAGCAAGCATACCATGCCCTGCACGGTGGACGCCTGGCTGAAATCCCCTGAATTTACAGAGCTACAGCTGCTTGAGTCCTACTATTCCCCTGGAAATCACATACCACATACAGAACGCCATGAACTTGTGCCCTCAGCACCGATCTCCATCTCGCGGTTTTCCTCCTCTCTCCACACCGCCACCTTTGCGCTGTGCTACCTTCCAGACAATCTGGTACTAAACCTTCGACTCCCATTTCTCAAGAAACTTTCACTTGTGTGGGTTCGTATATCGGAGGCCTCATTGCACAGCATCATCCACTCCAGTTGCCCTGCGCTGGAGTGCTTGGTGCTTTTTTTCACAGTTAGAATCGGTTGTCTCCAAATAAAGTCACCTAACCTTGTAACAATTGGAATTTCTTTTGACGGAAGGCAGCTCATCATCCAAGATGCCCCTTCACTTCAAAGGTTGATCCTTGATTCTAGTTATTCACCGTTGCAAATAATCGTCCTCTCTGCGCCTAAACTGGAGACCTTGGGTGTAATACATGATCTCTGTGCTCATTTCAATATGGTGTTTGGCTCCACAGTTCTTCAGGTACTTTATATTATCATCTACACTTGTAACCATATGCTGCATTTTAAATTTCTGCGCATAACTTATATATCATCTTGGAGTACACATTTTGTACTAATATTATGTTCTATGCTCAGTGAAGAGTTTCTCCATGGATGGCCTATCAATGGTGCTGGATTCTGTCAAGATGTTATATATCCAAATGAATAGTTTTGATCTGAACAAGATTATTGGCTTGCTGCAATGCTTTCCATGTGTGGAGAAGTTGTATATAAAGGTGATAATTTCACGCACATTGGAAGCCCGCATATAGTGTACTAGAATTAATCGTTCAACTGTTGCTCTTTCGACACTCTTCTTTTAGACCTTAACTGTTTTCAATTTTCATGTCTATTTAGGCAATAGGACGGGGTAAGAAAGTTATAACCAATCGGTGGATTCGTAAGCATCGGGATTTTCTCACTTCTCATGAGATTCGATTGAAGACAATAACACTAGAATGATATGTAGCCAACCGTGCAAACACAAGATTTGTCACATTCTTCCTGCTGAATGCAAGGTTACTATTGTCCAGCAGGCATAAGTTTATCAGCAGCATGGTTTTGACAGATGGGTATGTCCAAGAGCAAAAAAAAGGAGTTTCAGGTGGGAAAAAGAGCTTCTGAACGTGTCGGGCTTCTATTTACAACATATTGTGGTCATAATCCAGTAAATTTTATGATCCAGGATGTTCATTCTATGGACCTGACCGATCCATTTGACTGTGACTGCCGAAAACAGTACTGGAGTTAGATGTTGTTGCCCTTTTCAATCTTGTTTTTTTTGTAAACCTAATAAACAATCAACCCTCGTGCTTTTGTACAGTTTGTAAGCTGGAGTTAGATGTTCCTGCCCTTTTCAACTCGGCTGTGACTGTCATATTTTCTTTCAAACAAGGCAAATGGCTTGCCATTCGTTTAATTTAGAGTGAAATATTCTAACAAATCACAACCAAGGGACATAACATCACTCACGCCGGCTGCTTGAGCTCACTGTGCATAGAAGCCAAGTGACTAGCCCCCACCACCCCCACCATTCAACCCTCGTACTCCCCTCCACCTGCGACTGGACCGGCGCATCTTCAACGGCTCCTGTTCGTTCCGTCCGAGGCCTCGCCGTCGTCCTCCGCCTTGCGGCCTTGGTTCGCTCGTCGTGCGCGGTGCGCCACCCTCTTGCGTTGTCAACGTCGTCAACAACAGAGAGGAACAAGGAGATGACTGTACGTGGAGAGGATGACAGTAGGGACCCACCAGCGTCATGGCAGTACGCAAGCAAATGCCTCTATAGTACAAGCCCAAAAATATGGTTCCTCCTAATGGTTGGACATCTGGGGCTCACGCCATCGTCTACGTAGTCAATAAATGAGAGAATTACACTAGGAGCGGCTGACACCAGGGACCCAGCAAGTCGCGCAGTTTTTTTTTTGAGGAACACGCATTTTTTTGAGACAATGAGGAACAAGCATTTGTTATTTATACTAGTTTTAGCGACGGATCAGGGTAACAACGGGGCTGTGCGGGGGCTGTGGCCCGTCTAGCCAGGGTTTTATTTATGTTTACCACATCATGAGCCCAGTTGTGTTTTTTTCTTGCTGAAAATGGCTAGCCCAGTTCTATTTTTTTTAAAAAGAATTACCCAAACAAGGCCTACTTGCTTTATCGGCCCTGCTGGGCTGCAAATGTTTCAAGACAAGGAGAGTTTCATTCGGTTTGCCCAGAAATGGCATGTACATTTTTAAAATACATCAAACCGGGAATTAGTTTCACTTTTTTCATTACAAGATCTTAAATTCCCCTGATTTTTATGCGTGGACAATTATTTTGGTTATATATATATATATATATATATATATATAAATTATTTTTCAAAATAGTTTGAATGTGAATCGATATTTCTGGATTAAAAACAGTTGACCGCACCGAAATATGCAAAATTTCATATACTTTTTAACTGTGGCCACAATATGGGGTGTAATGCTAACAAAAAGTAGATGGGCTCCAAAAAAATCTTAAGAATTAGCAAATGGGTTGTACATTATTAAAAATAATGGCAGATGGGTTATATGCTGTTTTCCATAGATTTGAGGCTGACTTGTGCACCTACTACAGGTTGACGCACAAGCAACACCCTGTCAACTTAGTCAACACATCAGAGCAGTGACTGTTGGATATCCATCCAACGGCTGTCGTGCTTCTTCAATCTCTGCTCTTCATGCTCCAGCCGCTCAAACAAGCACCGGCGGGACTGCCTGCTCCCTCCTCCCGTGGCCGGCTATGCTGCCGCGCAGGCCTCACGGCCCCACCATACTCCCATCGCTGGCCTAGCCATCCCTCTACTCACCCACACATGCTGTTATTCTCAGGAGACGGCAGAAGAACCAGTAAACCCTCGTACTCCTCCGTGTGGGAAACAACTATAGAGTATTCCCTGGCTCCGTGTCTTTCCCTTCCTAGGCCTCGCCGTCGTCCACCGCCCTGGTGCTCTCGGCGCGACCTGGTCAACGTGGTCAATGAACGACATCCATCGGAAGTGATCTGTACGTGGAGAGGCTGACAGCTGGGTCCACGGCCGCACGCAAGGAAATACCTCCTTATTACGCGCAAAATAATGATCCCTCCACCTGACAGCTAGGACCCACAGGAAGGGCCTCTGTATTTCGTGAAAAAAATGTTCCCCCCGCTGACAGGTCGGACCCACCAGCTATATCTTCGCACGCAAGGAAGTGCCTCCTTATTACGCCCAAAAAATGAATACCCCCCTGCTAGCTGGGACCCACCATATTGTTGGGCTGACTTGTGGGCCTACTAAGTTGACTGGGACGGAGGGCTCTGTCAACTTAGTCAATACTCCAGTGACCGTATGATGTCCATCCAACGGCCATACGGCTTCTTCAACCTCTGGTCTTCTTGCTCCAGCCGCCCAAAGCAGCGTTGGTCGTGCCGCATGCTCCTGCCTCCCGTGGCCGGCTGTGCTACCGCCTGCTCCTGCCTCCCGTGGTCTGGCTCCACGTCGTCCCCTTCCTAGGCCTCGCCGTCGTCCACCGTCGTGGTGCTCTCGGCACAGTGTGGTCAATGTGGTCAATGACCGACTTCCATCGGAAGAGTACTATACGTGGAGAGGCTGATAGCTAGGTCCACGGCAGCCACAAGGAAGTGCCTCCTTATTACGCGGAAAATAATTATTCCTCCACCTGACAGCGGGGACCCACCGGATGGGCCACCAGTATTTTGCGAAATAAATCATTTCCCCCTGACTGATGGGACCCACCAGACGGGCCACCGTATTTCGCGAAAAAAACACCCCCCCGCTGTCAGCTCGGACCCACCAGAAGTGCCTCCTTATTACGCACAAAAAAATGAATACTCCTCCGGCTAGCTGGGACCCACCTTGGTGGGAGGCTGTCTTTTGGGCCTACTAAGTTGACGGGGCCGAACGGCTTTGTCAACTTAGTCAATATGAACGATTCTAGCTCCAGTGACCGTACGATCTCCATCCAACGGTCGTAGTGCTTCTTCAACCTCTGGTCTTCTTGCTCCAGCCGCCCAAAGTAGCGTCGGTCGTGCCGCATGCTCCTGCCTCCCGTGGCCGGCTGTGCTGCCGCGGAGGCCTCACCGCCCCCTACTATTCCCACCGCTGGCCAGGCCCTGCGGTGACGGCAGCCTCACACCGCAGCCGAACCAGTGAACCCCCGTACTCCTCTCCGCGTGGGCTTCCACTGCCGCGTCTTCCCCGGCTCCGTGTTGTCCCCTTCGTAGGCCTCGTCGTCGTCCACCGCCGTGGTGCTCTCCGTGCGGCGTGGTCAACGTGGTCAAGGAACGACTTCCATCGGAAGAGTATTGTACGTGGAGAGGCTGACAGCTAGGTCCACGGCCACAGCCCAGTTTTTTTGAGATTTGCCAATTAAGTCGCTTTGTCAGGCCTGTTGGGCTGCAAATCTTTCAAGATGAGGAGAGCTTTTCATTCGGCTAGCCGAGAAAATGGCCCATCGGTAATGAGAAATGGGTTGTACATTTTTAAAACACATCAAATCGGCAATTAGTTTCAAATATATTTTTTTCATTTCAAGATTTCAAATTACATTAATTTTTATGCATGGAGAATTTGTTGGATTTTATATTGATATACATTTATTTTTAAAATCAGTTTGAATGTGAGTCAAAATTTCGGGATTAAAAACAGTTCGGACCACACCGAAATATGCAAAATTTCGTATAATTTTTTAACCGTGGCCACAATATGGCCTGTAAAGCTAACAAAAAGAATATGGGCTTCAAAAAAACCTTAAGAATTAGCAAATGGGCTGTAAATTGTTAGAAATAATGGCAGCTGGGATGTATGCTGTTTTCCACATATTTGAGGCTTTCCTAAAAAAAGGTTGACGCACAAGCAGTGACGGTTGGATGTCCATCCAACGGCCGTCGTGCTTCTTCAATCCCTGTTCTTCCTGCTCCAGCCGCTCAAACAAGGGCCGGCGGGACTGCCTGCTCACTCCTCCCCGCGGCCGACTGTGCTGTCGCGCAGGCCTCACCGCCCCACCGTACTCCCATCGCTGGCCTAGCCATCCCTCTACTCACCCACACCTGCTGTTATTCTCCGGCGACGGCAGACGAACCAGTAAACCCTCGTTCAGTCGTACTCCCCTCCGTGTGGGAAACAACTGCTGAGTCTTCCCTGCCTCTGTGTCGTTCCCTTCCTAGGCCTCGCCATCGTCCACCGCCCTGGTGCTCTCGGCGCGGCCTGGTCAACGTGGTCAACGACCGACATGCATCTGAAGTGGACTATACATGGAGAGGCCGACAGCTGGGTCCACGGCCGCACACAAGGAAATGCCTCCTTATTACGCGCAAAATAATGATTCGTCCACCTGACATCAGAGACCCACTGAAAGGGCCTCAGTATTTCGCGAAAAAATTGTTACCGCCGCTGACAGCTCGGACCCACCAGCTATATCTTCGCACGCAAGGAAGTGCCTCTTGATTACGCACAAAAAAATGAATACTCCCCCTGTTAGCTGGGACCCATATAGTGGCAGTCTGACTTGTGGGCCTACTAAGTTGACGGGGACGGAGGGCTTTGTCAACTTAGTCAATATGCACAATTCTAGCTCCAGTGACCGTACGATGTCCATCCAACGGCCGTAGTGCTTCTTCAACCTCTGGTCTTCTTGCTCCAGCTGCCCAAATTAGTGTCGGTCGTGCCTCGTGCTCCTGCCTCCCATGGCAGGCTGCGATGTGGCGGAGGCCTCACCGCCCCTACTACTCCCACCGCTAGTCAGGCCATCCCTCTACTCACCCACACCCCCTGTTATTCTGCGGCGACGGCAGCCTCACACTGCAGCGAACCAGTGAACCCTCGTACTCCTCTACGCGTGGGCATCCACTGTCGCGTCTTCCCCGGCTCTGCGTCGTCCCCTTCCTAGGCCTCGCTGTTGTCCACCGCTCTGGTGCTCTCGGCAGCATGGTCAACATGGTCAAGGAACGGCTTCCATTGGACATGGACTGTACGTGGAGAGGCTGACAGCTGGGTCCACGGCCGCAGCAATGAAGTGCCTCCTTATTACACGCAAAATAATTATTCCTCCACCTGACAGCGGGGACCCACCGGACGGGCCACCATATTTCGCGAAAAAAACGTTTCCCCCCTGACTGCTGGGACCCACCAGCTACACCTTCGCATGCAAGGAAGTGCGTCCGGGCAAAAAAATGATTCGCCCCCCTGACCGCTAGGACCCACCAGCTACATCTTTGCACGCAAGGAAGTGCGTCTGGGCAAAAAAAATGATTCGCCCCCCTGACTGCTGGGACCCACCAGCTACATCTTCGCACGCAAAGGAAGTGCGTCCGGGCAAAAAACGATTCGCCCCTCTGACTGTTGGGACCCACCAGCTACATTTTCGCACGCAAGGAACTGCCTGACAGTCGGGACCCACCTGGTCGAAGCATACGTAGCGTTGTCATTCTGGTCGCGAGCTTGTATGTACATATATACTGGTCGATTTAGAGGCGCGCACGTGTCATAGTAGAGGCGCGTACGTGTCGTAGTAGAGGCACGCACGTAGCATGTACACGTACGTATAGCGGCCAGGGTGCAAGAGAAAATACGGCCACGTATGTGTACATATGGGCGAGGTCTCGAACGCCTAGTCGCGCATACGTACGGCGAGGGCTCATGTTCATGGGGAGGCAACGGAATGCGTCGTGTTCATGGGGAGGCAACGGAATGCATCGTGTTCATGGGGAGGCAACGGAATGCATCGTGTTCATCGGGAGGCAACGGGAAGCGTGGGAGCCAACCGGCTTGGATGGAGCAGGCGATGGAAACGAGGCCTGGCGTACCGCAGAACGGAGGAAATGGACCTCCTACGGTCGAAACGGGGGTCCTGTTGATCGGGAGGGGTGTGGCATACCGCAAACGGACGAAACGGACCTCCTACGATCGAAACGGGGGTCCTGTTGATCGGAAGGGGTGTGGCGTACTGCAAAACGGACGAAACGGACCTCCTACGATGGAAACGGGGGTCATGTTCATCGGGAGGGGTGTGGCGTACCGTAAAACGGGACTCCACGGGATACTGTTCATCTCCACCGTCGACCTCCTCTAGCCTGCACGGGCTACCATCGACCTCCTCCAGCCTCCACGGGCTCCTGTTCATCCAGCCTCAACCGTGCGCTACTCCACCGGCTACTGTTCAACCACCCCTCCACGGGCACCCCTCCACTGTCTACTGTTCATCCAGCCCTCCACACCACGGGGTCCTGTTCAACCACCCCTCCACGGCCACCCCTCCATCGTCTACTATTCATTCAACCCTCCACACCACGGGT
>NC_057801.1:69713287-69743152 GCF_018294505.1 Triticum aestivum
CTCGCAACACTCATTGTTCATCCCAGAGGCAGCATCGATCAGCTTCAGTTAGCAGCAGTAGCAAAGGAATCGCTCCATCGGGTTTAGTTAATAGCCAGCGATCGATCCCTCGGGTTCAGTAACGCGTAGCCTACAGTGCAATCGCGCCCAACGCCTCGCTCGGCTTCAGTTAGAGCCAACGCCTCACACACACGCGCGTACGTACGAGAGAAACGCGCATTGCTCTGCCCCCGACCTCCCACCGTAACCGGCAACTCCCCGAAATTTTCCTCCCCCTCGCTTCTACCATGGTTTTTTCCGTCATGGACGGCCCAAAGAATGTCATGCAGCTGCGTCTCCGGCCCGCCCAGGACGAAAATCCCATTTTCTGTCATGATTTTTTGTCATAGAAGTAGGAGCCCACCACATCTATGATGATACCAGGTTTTGTCACAATTATCGTCATAGAAGTGTCATATGTATGACAGAAAAAAAAATCGTTCGGCCCAAAAAATGTCACGGATGTGTCTTTTTTTGGTAGTGTGCCACGTCTTCTCAACACCCACCTTCCACCCGGCGCTACTCAGCCGTGCGATGCTCATCTTGCGGTCACGATGGTCACTTGGTGGATGCCTGCCAGAAACTTTTGCACAAGCACCGAGGAGTCTGGGTTCCAAAATCAATATGCGAGGCGGACGATACGCATTCTTCCTTCTTGCAGTCTGGGCACGCCTCTGCTCCGGCTCCCTCCACCACTACAATGGCGAACTACCCGCTCAACATCGTCCCCTACCTCCCGCCTGGTATGACCATCGAGCTTGGTCCGGCCGACCGCAAGGTGCGTGCGGACATGGTCGTCGGCCCAATCCCGCCGTTGCACCACGATTTCTTGGCCATTGCTGAGGCCAACAGATTCATCCCCTTTCACCAGAAGGCTGATCTGCGGAATATTATTGAAGGTTTGCTCCATGAATCACAATATTTCCCTTCTGAAGTTTCGGATCATCCTCTAGGTGTTGGTTTGTTTGGGTTTGCTTCTTCTGTCATTCGGGATGCGGTGGTCGGCACCACCTTTGAGCTTGATGAAAATGAGGTTGAGGAGCATACTGTTATTTCCTTTGTTCCTCACGATGCTACTCTCAACATGCGCCTAATAACTTTTGCTCTGGAGGTCTGGATTCTGTATGCTGGTTTCCCCTATGATTACCAGACACAGCACTACATACACAAGTCAGTTGATTCTTTTGGTGCTTTAGTCGATTGGAATAATCCTAGAGGAGATAGGAAGCTGGTGCTTGTTACACTCAGAGTTATCCACCTTCTCTTAGTGCCCAAAAGTCTTGTTGTCCGTCAGATAGGAGGGGCTAGGCAATGCTGACTGTTGCTATTACTATGCTGAGGAGTAATGATTGGAATGCTCACCTGCCTGAGGTTCCTCCGGCTGGAGAAGATCCACCACCCCCTGATGGTATTCCTCATCCGCTTCATGGTGAAGGTCTGAATGCTGAGCAACTGTATCAACAGCAGCTTCACAACTGGATGGCTCATAATGCAGTGGCTGATGCTGCAGCCAATGAGGATGCAAATGTGGTTGTTGATGAAGGTAATGACATTGAGATTCACCCTGAGTGGGGTGTGTGGCCACACCCCCCCCCCTCCACAAGCACCTCCTGCTCTATACAATTTCCAACAATGGTTGGCTGGGGAGGGGCTTCAGGTTGATCATGGAACTGTGCCACCACATAATCTACATGACAGCCCTGGGGCTGCCTGGAATGACTGCATCTATATTCCTTCAAGCTCTGATTCCAGTGCAACCATTTCTGATTCATATGTGTTAGTGCCTGTCAACCTCATGAATCAGTTCTGGCCACAGAATGCTACTGGTGCTCCTTCAGCCAGCAATGATGTCTCTGATTTGGTCTCTCCTGGGTCTAGCTCTGAAGACCCTGCTTTGGTTACTCCTGGACACACTCAACTTGCACTCCCCATCAGCTCCGCATCTGCTATTCTTCCCAACAATGTACAGGAGTTGTCTCTGAATCTTTCTGCTACTGTCCTACACCTGGATTTGTCCACTCAAGGTGATTTCATATCTGCTATGCTTATTAGGGACTGCATTCCTATGTTCAGGTTAAATACATATCTTGATGCTGCTATTAAGCCCATTGTGGCTTCTTTTGGGCCATGGAGTGATCACTATGGATTTCAGCAAGATTCAGTCACCTTTAAAATTACAATCTCTGAAAATGAGGGCTTTCTGACAGTGGTCTCTGCTTCCAAAACAACTGCCAATGCATTGTCAGGACCCCGATCCAATGCACACCGATCTAGCATGTGACACCACATATCACTTTGCGGCCTCACGCACGGTATTCCCACGGGTGTCGCCTTACCAGGCCCCAGACCGTTTGCGCCTTTTGGCTCACGTATATGATAGTGTCGCTAGCATCCATATGACAAAGAACCCGGGCTGACATGACTAGTCGTGAACCCAAAGTGGCGCTAACTTATAGGGACAGGCATACATGACCCAACAACGAACGTGTCGGTCAACAGCGAGTGAATCCGGGCTGTAGCAGCTGGGTTAGCAGGACTCTAGAGAATCTGGGCTGTAGCAGGCTAACAGGACTCCGGTAGACACCGCGTGACATTTCCCCGAAGGGACAGACACAGGAACAAAGAAGGACACATGCCGGCCAGCCAAAGTGTTCCGGAGCAGTAGCATGCTACCATGGCTCAGTGGAAGCACTAGGAGACATTTCCCGGTAAGAGAGGCTACCAAGGGTAAACAACTAGGTTGTCAGATCCCACACATACCAAGCATTTCAACAACATACACACAATATGCTCGATATGTGCAAATGAACATGGCATCAGAACATGACTCTACAACTCAAGTATTTTATTCAATAGGCTCCGAGGAGCGAGATATTACAAATATGGGTCTCATGACCCAACATTCAGAGCATACAAGTCAAAGCACAAGCGGAAGCTTAACATGTCTGAGTACAGACATCTACAAATGAAAAAGGCTGAGAAGCCTGACTATCTACCAGATCCTGCCGAGGGCACAAGATCGTAGCTGAGGTAAGAAGCTAAACATCGAAGTCCACGTGAAACTACTAGTGAGACGGAAGTCTCTGCAAAAACATAAAATAGGCAAACATGAGTACAAATGTACCCAGCAAGACTTACATCAGAACTAACTACACATGCATCATTATCAACAAAGAGGATGGTGGGGTTTAACTACAGCAAGCCAGCTATGACTCGGTGGCTATCTTGAACTACGATTGCAAGTAATTATTTTGAGGTGGCGCACACGAGTCCACATATTCACCATATCAATACACCACTATGGATCTGCTTCCGTCTCCCTACGAGAACGCCATCCATAGCACTCACGCTTATCTTGCGCATTTTAGAGTATCCACTTTCACTTGTCTATGAACTGTACAGGCAACCCAGAAGTCCTTTACCGCGGACACGGCTATTCGAATATATGATGTTAGCCCTGCAGGGGTGTACTTCTTCACACACGCTCTCGCCACTTACCGCCATGTACACGTCATGTATCTCGGCAACCTTCAAGCGGAAGCCTGGCGAGGGTGTCGGCCATGACCTGACTAACCACACAAGTCTCTCATCCAGGTTTATCGCCTATTCGGGTTCCATCCGCAAGGAGATCCGGACGGGGTGTCGCTCACGGCCCCAAACGATGTGAGCAGGGTTCCCAAGCCCACCATCCGGGTGCCACTTGGTACACCGTGCCACTGTGCCTAGTCTGTCCCAAGCCCACCTGTACCGGGTGCCACTTGGTAGACTACTAACACTACCTACAAACACCAGAAACTAGTTGCAACTCCTGGACAGAGATCAAGTCGGTTAATAAGTCGAGAGAGTCAATTAAGGATCCCAATGTGTGGTAGTAGTTGTTCATGGATCACAAACACAGAACTCAGTTCCTGAGGACGGTTTCAATGAGACAACCCACCATGTACTCCTACGTGGCCTCTCACCGCTACCTTTACCAAATCGTGTTCACACACTTAGCTCACACACAGTAGGACATGTTCACACACCTCCAATTCATCCCTGATGAATCAGACCTGACACAACTCTAACCAATAGTAGGCATGACAAACAAACATGAATGAGTAGGCACATCAGGGCTCAAACAACTCCTATTCATGCTAGTGGGTTTCATCTATTTACTATGGCAATGACAGGTCATGCAGAGGAAAGGGGTTCAACTACCGCAGCATGTAACAGTTGAATCGTTGTTGTCCTAATGCTGTAAAAGAGAGCATGAGCGAGAGAGTGGGATTGTATCGGAATGAACAAGGAGGTTTTGCTTGCCTGGCACTTCTGAAGATAGTATAGTTCTCCATTGGTGTCATTGATCACATCGTCGAAACGCGTCTATCGTAAGGGGGCAATTACCGGCAACTGAGAAAGAAACACAATCAATGCAATGCACAATATGATGCATGATCATGACATGGCAATATGATGTGGTTTGAGCTAATGCAACTAGCAACCAGATTAAATGAAGTTGGTTTGAATCCAAGATTCAAATTCAAACTCCATATGTGGATATTTAAATGCCATTTATATGATTTGTGCTAAACAGCAGCTATAAGTTGTTCTAACATGCATGAAAATTGTTCAGATGGATAGATTGGATTTTTCTGATCATTTTCCATATATAATTTATCTCATTTGGAGTTACGGTTGAATTTCTATGATTTTTACAAGTTTTAAACATTTTCTGGAATTTCCTGAATTAGATTTAATACAGAAATTCCTTTACTACGTCAGCAATGTGTAGGCATGACGTCAGCAGGTCAAAGGGGCTGGTCCGGGTCAAACCTGACCAGTGGGGCCCATTGGTCAGTGTCACATTGCTGGCTTGGGTCACTGACGGGTGGGGTTGGTCAAGGGCCACGTCGGCAAGGTCAACGCTGAATCATGGGGCCATGGTGATTAGTTAAAACTAAACAGGAATTAAACTAAGGTTAATTTTGGGTGTGGGGCCCATATGTTAGTGGGTCAGGGGGTTAATTAGCGGGTGATTAGGCCTAACTAGGTGGCCACGTTGGCGGCTAATCGCCGGCGACCACAGGCCACGGCGGAGGCGTCAGGTTTGCTCCTCCGGCAACCAAACGAGTGGCGGAGGGGCTCTGCGTGGAGCTAGTGCTCATCCGCATCCAACGGAGGGTCTATAGCGCCGACGGCATCGAGCTTTGCCGCGGCCGGAGCTCGGCAAGGTCGGGTTCGGCGCTGTTGTGCACGGTAGGGCAAACAAGTGGCTGCACTCGGCTCCTGGGAGCATGCTGAGCCCACAACGGTGCTCGAACGTGAGCTGCGGCTGGTGTTGGTGTGGCGGCGATGAGGCATGGCGGCGGGGAGCTTCTGCATCCGTCCAACTACGGCCTAGTGGACGCGGGCGAGCATGGGAGTAGGGGTAAAAGAAGCAGCGGCTCACCGCAGGTCTTCTGGTGCTGCTGGCAAGGCAGGGGAGGCACGGGGTCTGGCGAATCGACGGCGCGGATCACCGGCACCCGAGGTCGAGGACGGCGGCATTGGCGGGGAAGAAGGCCGCCCGGGCTTGCGTTCTTCTGCTTGGAGACGCGAGGCATCGTGGCGGAGTCGATGGTCATGTCGACAGGGGGTGCGGTGGCCAGTGGCCACGGCTACGGCAAGCGGCGGGCTCCGGCTGCTTTCGGTGGTCGCGTGGGAGAGAGAGCGGAGAGGGAAGGGAGGTCCAGAGAGAGTGAGAGAGGGTCGAGGGGCTGTGTGGCGCTCATCTAGAGCCGTCCAGGAGGAAGCAGGCAGGCAGGGAGGGAGGAGGTGGCCGGCGCGGGGCGGCCACGCACCTCCGTCCTTCTGGCGAGGGAGGAAGACGACAGGGAGGAGGCGGTGGTGGGCTGGGCCGGCCACTTGGGCCGCCAGCTGGGCCGGCCAAGTGGGCTGCACGGGTGAGGCCAGGTACTAACTCTCTCTCTCTCTCTCTCTCTTATTTTCATTTTCTATTTTCTATAATGGTGTTTGGCTTTAAGAAAAATGCCAAGGCATTTCCAAAAATCATGAAACTGCTCAATGTCACTGTTTGGAATATTTCCAACAGCAAACATTTCAGTTTGTGATTATTTGAGCATTTAAAATATTATTTAGCAATTAAATGCCCAAATGCAAATACCATATGATTTAATTCAAAAATCCAGAATGGCCTAGAAAAATGTGCACCATTTTTGGGAGAGGTTCTAGACCAATCCAAAAATAATGAACTTTTCTGAAGAGCATTTTGGGTTCATTGAGAATATTTTTATTTGAACCTAGTTGATTTGATCTGGTGCTAGGGTTTGAGCAATCCCCATTTCAACTTAAATAAAATTTAAACATGATGCAAACATGAAGGGCTAGTCTAGTGCATACCAGAACTAGGGATGTGACAATTCACCCCCACTAAACAAGAATCTCGTCCCGAGATTCAAGCATGAGGTAAAAAGACAGAGGGGACACAAAGCTAACACGATCTTCATGATCCAATTGCCCTTCTCGAAGATGTTGATTCATTGCTCCAATTGATCTTGACGTCTTTGCTTTCGACACCTTCAATCGAGATGACAACGAGAGGAGAAAGAAAACTCTAGAAGGATCGATCTTCTCGAAGTTCGGTCGACTCAGGATTAACTCACGGAATGAGACATAGCAACATCTCTCGAGCTGAGACACGAAGCACACATCTAGAGGAATGGAGTGGAGCAGATGACGAGGGTTAGGTAGACAACAATTCCACACTT
This sequence comes from Triticum aestivum, assembly GCF_018294505.1. Taxonomy (NCBI): domain Eukaryota; kingdom Viridiplantae; phylum Streptophyta; class Magnoliopsida; order Poales; family Poaceae; genus Triticum; species Triticum aestivum. The sequence goes on from NC_057801.1 coordinate 69,720,076, forward strand.
ACGACGGTGGTGAACGGTTGTCAACGTAGCTTGGAGTTGAGTTGCCATGATACCTCAGTGAGACATCCTGGAGGAGGGTGATTCGTTGATTATTACCTTGTGGCAAAAATAATTACCTTTGATATAGAGATCATTGAGACTCTCTAAATCAGCCAAGGGCAATTCTCGAGCAACTGTTTGGAGGGGGTTAGGTAGAATGGCATACTCGGACTAGAATAGATGATGTGGATTACCTTGTTGAAAACAACACAAGGGATGATTTTAGCAACTGGGGAGAAGCTCAACAGTAGAGAGTGACTCCACTGTTTGAAAAGGTTATAGCATAACCGAGGAAACTGAGAGCACTATGCAATTAACACCGACAATAAAACCTAGCACTTGCCCGTGCTCTCAAGAACTTGAGCATTTCCATATTCATCAAGGTTTTACCAATATCCGCATCAAGGATCCTGGCAACACAACATACTACCATGATGAATGGTGATGGACGATGCGGATGCAAAAGGAGATAACACTTTCTCAGATTTCACCTTAGCGGCCAAGGAAACAGAATCTGGATGATCGACCGAGAGACATTTAGCACTCCGCTTCTAATGTTCTCCTTGATGTGCTAGCGTAACCCATTCATTGAAATGGTTTGGTAACTAGACCATCAAGTAAAAGGTTGGACTTCGGGAGCACAAAATCCATAAGGATCAACTTCTAGAATAATTCATGCAAGATCCTCATGGGAGGTGACCAAATCGCTTTATCAAGATACTACAATAATAGTTTTTCTGGCTAGGTGCATCCACTTTACCGGAACCTACATCATAGTTCTTGGGAGAAGTGCCAACTATCACACCTGCCTGAGATTTAGGTCTAGTTGGTAACAGGATATTTCAGACAACATGTCTGGAAAAGAAAGTTTGCAACACAAATCGACGAGATGACGTTGCGAGATTCTCGGGAAATGAACTACGATAGCAAGCTCCAAAACATGAGCTGGTTCTGCTACACACATGTGAACATGTTGTCCAAGACAAGCATGACCATGTAGAAGTCTTATAATAAAACACTATCGATTTCAGGTCAGGATCCATCATCAAGGATTTTGAAGTCTTTACTCGCGCTAGACTTCTTTTCCTTGAACAAATCAATCAGTGGCTTGGGGTGCTAGGAATTACGCATGGAGTGGAGGTAATTTATCTACCAAACCACAGAATACTTTGCACATGCATTACTGACTTGGAACAATTCCAGGGGAAGCAAAACTAACTTTCTCAAACTCACGGCGGCAACTTACACCTAATACACATGAACTTGGAGAAAGTCACTTCTTTCATCCGAACATATGCTTCATGAACAGAACATGAAGACAATGCTTATTAAAGTTTCCATTACTAACTTAGATGTTCAGCATGAATCATGGAGAAGATAAAATGCTGCTGATGAGCACAACAACAAGTCATCGAGATTCCCATGGAGATGGAATTCCATAACTATGTAAACAAGGTGTTAGCATTGGTCAGACCCAGAAGATATAATGGTGTATGCTCGAGGAAACAACCACGAGTAAGACAACATTATGAATATCGTTGGTTCTAACTTGATTTGACGATAGCCCATATGCAAATCAAAGGTTTGGTAAGACAATAGATCCAGCAATTGATCACGAGGATCAATCAATGAAGATATCGTCTTTCTTCAACACTCACGCACAAGGATATCCCTTTGGAATGAACTGAGTCGGACAAGCTTTTATCTTCCAACTCTCCAAGTTGTCATTTAGCTTAGCCAACTAGTTTAGGGTATCCAACACAGATTCTTGGAGAAGGGTTGGTTTATATGAAACCAACTTGATCACGAGCTCAACATAACAGTCAGATGACGACCTGGTGATACTTCCGAGAAGATATTCGGTAAATCACGAACCATTGATATGTTACTAAGTTCGAGAACAATCTTGCTTTTCTAGGCAAGATGATATGATCAAATAAGCAAGGGATTGACACGATTCTAACTCATTGATCGAAGAGTGCACTGGGAAATATGGACTAGTTGCACGATCAATCTTAGAATGACAATTCAATAACCGACATGCTAAGAATGAGACTGTTGTCCATTAACTACCAAGCAACATAGTTGCTAGGAGTATTGATTTCACACGTCACGATTCACTTGGCGGCATTCCGGTTACAATAACATGGGAACCGGGGAATTAACAATGATGGCAAGAAGTATCACTACATCAAGAATTCACAAGAGATGGTGCAATTCTCATGACAATTCCGACGCAATGAGGGTAACGCTCCAAGGTAGAACAGACCAGAAGCTGGATTGGCATTTGATCTATGGAATACAACTTCTTTGACCCAATCCTAGATATGGATGAGATACGGGAGTTTGTTTCTCCTAGTCATTCCAGAATAGAATGGCTTGACGGACCACAAGAGTAATAGGCATCAATGAACAAATGCATACATACTCTTGACTATCAACTGATAGACGAAGATCGGAATACGACTGAAGAGGGACAACTCAAAGGAACATATATCTTTCTGAGTTGTGGATGCATAGATTAGTATGTCGAGCAAAGCTCAACATTTCTTCCGGATAACCCATGCAGAAGGTAGAACTGGAAGATTCACAATATAGAATGGAGAACTCATCAAGAGCACTCTGGTTATGATCTTTTGTTTCAAAAGAACTCCTTGCCAAGAATGGTTCATGGTATTTGGAAGAACGATATACCACGGACCTCGAGGACTATCGCAAAGGTTACTAATATCCTAAAGGAACTAGCAAACACTATCAACACGAGGTAAGTAGGGTGAATCTCGGGTTCAAAACCCAAGGAGTAGAATACCTACTACTAAGTGGCATCACGGGATGCTTTCGAGAATAAAGGCCAGAATCATCACACTGGGACACAAATCATGGCTAGATTACTAGATGATCCCCCTAGGACACCTAGGGTCATAATAATAATTCCAACATAAATGTTGAGGCAATAGAATACCTCAAATCAACAATTAGTGTGATTAACCTGGCCTAAAGGAGCATCAAAACCAGAGGGAAAGGATTTGCAAGTGCATCAGATTGTTTAGAAACCTGGGATGACTTGGACAGCATAACAGCTGTAAATGCTCAAAAGATTTGAGACATCCTACAAAAATGGTGGCATAACCACTCGATCATCACAATATCAAGATTCTGAGACCAACTATGAACACACAGAAGTAGTAGGAACTGAACTGAGACTTGAATCCAACAATCCTATAAGTCTACGGATTAGTAACATGTGATCCTGATAGAAAGAAGAGAAAGCCTAGTTTCTTAACCCCGTAGGAAATATAAGATGACTCAAATCAGAAGGGCATAAGGTATAAGGAGTAAAAAGAGCCTTACGTTCCATGCCACAATCAATTCTCTTATATAACTAAAGAATTTCTAGACTCAACTTTGACCAGTTTGGCTTGGTAATCTTACAGGTAGTCAAGCTCTGATACCAAAGCTGTCAGGACCCCGATCCAATGCACACCGATCTAGCATGTGACACCTCATATCACTTTGCGGCCTCACGCACGGTATTCCCACGGGTGTCGCCTTACCAGGCCCCAGACCGTTTGCGCCTTTTGGCTCACATATATGATAGTGTCGCTAGCATCCATATGACAAAGAACCCGGGCTGACATGACTAGTCGTGAACCCAAAGTGGCGCTAACTTATAGGGACAAGCATACATGACCCAACAACGAACATGTCGGTCAACAGCGAGTGAATCCGGGCTATAGCAGCTGGGCTAGCAGGACTCTAGAGAATCTGGGCTGTAGCAGGCTAACAGGACTCCGGTAGACACCGCGTGACATTTCCCCGAAGGGACAGACACAGGAATGAAGAAGGACACATGCCGGCCAGCCAAAGTGTTCTGGAGCAGTAGCAAGCTACCATGGCTCAGTGGAAGCACTAGGAGACATTTCCCGGTAAGAGAGGCTACCAAGGATAAACAACTAGGTTGTCAGATCCCACACATACCAAGCATTTGAACAACATACACACAATATGCTCGATATGTGCAAATACAACATGGCATCACAACATGACTCTACGACTCAAGTATTTTATTCAGTAGGCTCCGAGGAGCGAGATATTACAAACATGGGTCTCATGACCCAACATTCAGAGCATACAAGTCAAAGCATAAGAGGAAGCTTAACATGTCTGAGTACAGACATCTACAAATGAAAAAGGCTGAGAAGCCTGACTATCTACCAGATCCTGCCGAGGGCACAAGATCGTAGCTGAGGTAACAAGCTAAACGTCGAAGTCCACGTGAAACTACTAGTGAGACGGAAGTCTCTGCAAAAACATAAAATAGGCAAACGTGAGTACAAATGTACCCAGCAAGACTTACATCGGAACTAACTACACATGCATCATTATCAACAAAGAGGATGGTGGGGTTTAACTGCAGCAAGCCAGCTTTGACTCGGTGGCTTCCTGAACTACGATTGCAAGTAACTATTTTGAGGTGGCGCACACGAGTCCACATATTCACCATATCAATACACCACTATGGATCCGCTTCCGTCTCCCTACGAGAACGCCATCCATAGCACTCACGCTTATCTTGCGCATTTTAGAGTATCCACTTTAACTTGTCTATGAACTGTACAGGCAACCCAGAAGTCCTTTACCGCGGACACGGCTATTCGAATAGATGATGTTAACCCTGCAGGGGTGTACTTCTTCACACACGCTCTCGCCACTTACCGCCATGTACACGTCATGTATCTCGGCAACCTTCAAGCGGAAGCCCGGCGAGGGTGTCGGCCATGACCTGACTAACCACACAAGTCTCTCGTCCAGGTTTATCGCCTATTCGGGTTCCATCCGCAAGGAGATCCGGCCGAGGTGTCGCTCATGGCCCCAAACAATGTGAGCAGGGTTCCCAAGCCCACCATCCGGGTGCCACTTGGTACACCGTGCCACTGTGCCTAGTCTGTCCCAAGCCCACCTGTACCGGGTGCCACTTAGTAGACTACTAACACTACCTACAAACACCAGAAACTAGTTGCAACTCCTGGACAGAGATCAAGTCGGTTAATAAGTCGAGAGAGTCAATTAAGGATCCCAATGTGTGGTAGTAGTTGTTCATGGATCACAAACACAGAACTCAGTTCCTGAGGACGGTTTCAATGAGACAACCCACCATGTACTCCTACATGGCCTCTCACCGCTACCTTTACCAAATCGTGTTCACACACTTAGCTCACACACAGTAGGACATGTTCACACACCTCCAATTCATCCCTGATGAATCAGACCTGACACAACTCTAACCAATAGCAGGCATGACAAACAAACATGAATGAGTAGGCACATCAGGGCTCAAACAACTCCTACTCATGCTAGTGGGTTTCATCTATTTACTATGGCAATGACAGGTCATGCAGAGGAAAGGGGTTCAACTACCGCAGCATGTAACAGTTGAATCGTTGTTGTCCTAATGCAGTAAAAGAGAGCAGGAGCGAGAGAGTGGGATTGTATCGGAATGAACAAGGAGGTTTTGCTTGCCTGGCACTTTTGAAGATAGTATAGTTCTTCATTGGTGTCATTGATCACATCGTCGAAACGCGTCTATCGAGAGGGGGCAACTACCGGCAACTGAGAAAGAAACACAATCAATGCAATGCACAATATGATGCATGATCATGACATGGCAATATGATGTGGTTTGAGCTAATGCAACTAGCAACCAGATTAAATGAAGTTGGTTTGAATCCAAGATTCAAATTCAAACTCCATATGTGGATATTTAAATGCCATTTATATGATTTGTGCTAAAGAGCAGCTATAATTTGTTCTAACATGCATGAAAATGGTACAGATGGATAGATTGGATTTTTCTGATCATTTTTCATATATAATTTATCTCATTTGGAGTTACGGTTGAATTTCTATGGTTTTTACAAGTTTTAAACATTTTCTGGAATTTCCTGAATTAGATTTAATCCAGAAATTCCTTTACTGCATCAGCAATGTGTAGGCATGATGTCAGCAGGTCAAAGGGGCTGGTCCGGGTCAAACCTGACCGGTGGGGCCCATTGGTCAGTGTCACATTGCTGGCTTGGGTCACTGACGGGTGGGGTTGGTCAAGGGCCACGTCAGCAAGGTCAACGCTGAAGTGTGGGGCCACGGTGATTAGTTAAAACTAAACAGGAATTAAACTAAGGTTAATTTTGGGTGTGGGGCCCATATGTTAGTGGGTCAGGGGGTTAATTAGCGGGTGATTAGGCCTAACTAGGTGGCCACATCGACGGCTAATCGCCGGCGACCACAGGCCACGGCGGAGGCGTCAGGTTTGCTCCTCCGGCAACCAAACGAGTGGCGGAGGGGCTCTGCGTGGAGCTAGTGCTCATCCGCATCCAACGGAGGGTCTATAGCGCCGACGGCATCGAGCTTTGCCGCGGCCGGAGCTCGGCAAGGTCGGGTTCGGCGCTGTTGTGCACGGTAGGGCAAACAGGTGGCTGCACTCGGCTCCTGGGAGCATGCTGAGCCCACAACGGTGCTCGAACGTGAGCTGCGGCTGGTGTTGGTGCGGCGGCGATGAGGCATGGCGGCGGGGAGCTTCTGCGTCCGTGCAACTACGGCCTAGTGGACGCGAGCGAGCATGGGAGTAGGGGTAAAAGAAGCAGCGGCTCACCGCAGGTCTTCTGGTGCTGCTGGCAAGGCAGGGGAGGCACGGGGTCCGGTGAATCGATGGCGCAGATCACCGGCACCCGAGGTCGAGGACGGCGGCATTGGCGGGGAAGAAGGCCGTCTGGGCTTGCGTTCTTCTGCTTGGAGACGCGAGGCGTCGCGGCGAAGTCGATGGTCATGTCGGCAGGGGGTGCGGTGGCCAGTGGCCACGGCTACGGCGAGCGGCGGGCTCCGGCTGCTTTTGGTGGTCGCGTGGGAGAGAGAGCGGAGAGGGAAGGGAGGTCCAGAGAGAGTAGGAGAGGGTCGAGGGGCTGCGTGGCGCTCATCTAGAGCCGTCCAGGAGGAACCAGGCAGGCAGGGAGGGAGGAGGTGGCCGGTGCGGGGCGGCCACGCGCCTCCGTCCTTCTGGCGAGGGAGGAAGACGACAGGGAGGAGGCGGTGGTGGGCTGGGCCGGCCACTTGGGCCGCCAGCTGGGCCGGCCAGGTGGGCTGCACGGGTGAGGCCAGGTACTAACTCTCTCTCTCTCTCTCTTATTTTCATTTTCTATTTTCTGTAATGGTGTTTGGCTTTAAGAAAAATGCCAAGGCATTTCCAAAAATCATGAAACTGCTCAATGTCACTGTTTGGAATATTTCCAATAGCAAACATTTCAGTTTGTGATTATTTGAGCATTTAAAATATTATTTAGCAATTAAATGCCCAAATGCAAATACCATATGATTTAATTCAAAAATCCAGAATGGCCTAGAAAAATGTGCACCATTTTTGGGAGAGGTTCTAGACCAATCCAAAAATAATGAACTTTTCTGAAGAGCATTTTGGGTTTGAGCAATCCCCATTTCAACTTAAATAAAATTTAAACATGATGCAAACATGAAGGGCTAGTCTAGTGCATACCAGAACTAGGGATGTGACATGCATCTTCTTTAAATGTTATTATTGAAGATCTTTCTGAAGCTGTTAACCAGGAGCTTAATGAGGATATAGTTGATCAAGCTACAGTCTCTGAAGATGTCCTGACTGCACCAATGGACATGCAGCTTGTTACTGTGGGTCAAGTTCAGCAGCCTCCTCCAACTGTTGCTGAGTTTGCTGGCTCTTCTACAATCCTAACACGCAAAGGCAAATCTGTGGTGCCTGAATTTGCTATTGCCCTACGTAGAAGTGCTCGCACCAACAAGTATGATGGTTTCAAAGTTCATCAGGTCTCCGACAGCAAGGCAAAAACTTCAAAGGTTAAACCCAGGGTGATTCCCTCTGCTCTTACTATTAGGGAGGTTGATGACATTGAGCAGATCCCACCGCCTACGCCTATCAGGATGATCCAGCAGATTGGCATTGTGCTGTGTGCAATCCCTTCTGAAGAACTCACTGACGAAGCACTGATGGTTTCACAGGAGGAGGAGCCCCCGGCATCGACCTAGTTCCTCTTTTGCAGATCCTTTTCTTTCCTTAAGCAATGAATCTTTTGGTAAACTGGAATGTCTTATGTTGGAACGTTCATGGGTTACACTCAGGGGACAAGCAACTAGCGCTATCCAATGCCATTACCTCTAGTGGCTGTGCGGTGATATGTTTGCAAGAAACCAAGAAACCATCATTCGATTTGTCTTTCATTAAGTCATGCTGCCCTTGTCACTATGACCAATTTGCATTAGTACCTTCTCGTGGGGCTTCGGGGGGTATTGTCACTATTTGGAATAGCACTATTTTCTCTGTGGATGTGCTGCTATCTGAAGATTTTGCACTGGTTACACGTTTCAAATCAACACAATCGGCGCAATGTTGGACGTTGGTTAATGTATATGGCCCCTGCCAAGGTGAGCAGAGGGAACAATTCATCCACTGGCTGTGTTCACTCAACATTCCATCAAATGAAGATTGGCTCTTCGTGGGGGACTTTAACTTTATACGTGCACCTAATAATCGTAATAAACTAGGAGGCAGCATTAATGACATGAACACATTTAATGATTTCATCCGCTGTCAAAGGCTCATTGAATTACCTATCAAGGGACGTTCATTCACGTGGAGCAGTATGCAGCTTGACCCTCTTTTAGAGCAATTGGATTGGTTCTTTACGAGTACTAATTGGACCACATCTTACCCAAAATCTTTGGTAAAACCACTCGGTAAGCCAGTCTCCAATAATATCCCTTGTGTGGTTACTATTGAAACAAATATCCCTAAATCAAAACTATTTCGCTTCGAATCATTTTGGGTGCAACATCTGGGTTTCATGCAAATTGTTGAATCTTCTTGGGCTAAACCAGTGCACTCCTGAAATACTGCCACCATTCTGTGCCGAAAATTCAAAACCCTGAGACGTGATCTTAAACATTGGAGTAAAGGCATATCCAAACTCTCTGTGGCTATTGAGAATTCTAATAAAGCCCTTTGTGAGATTGATGAGCTTGAAAATAAACGGACTTTAAGTGTTCCTGAAGTTAATTTTAGAAGAATTCTCAAGGCGCACATCATAAGATTATTACGTTATCAACAAGCTTATTGGAAAAAGCGCTACACCATAAGATGGATTCAGTTCGGGGAAAATTCTTCCAGGCCTTGGCCTCTGAAAGATATAGGAAGAACAACATTGCTACCCTAGCAACACCTGACGGCACTTCGGTCGAGGATCATGCAGGCAAGGAGTCTATAATTTTTCAAACGTTTAAAGAAAGGATGGGATCATCACGGCCTTGCAATATGAAGTTCAACCTAGCCAGAATAATCAAGAAGTGCAATGGACTTGATGAGCTCACCATTCCTTTTACAAATGAAGAGATCGACAAAGTTATTAAAGAAATGCCCATGGACAGAGCACCCGGCCCGGACGGCTTTAATGGTCTATTCTTAAAACGATGCTGGCCAATCATCAAGAACGACTTTTATAACTTGTGCATCCAATTTCATAATGGGGAGCTCAATTTGGAAAGTATTAATGATGGTTTTATCACCCTCATCCCCAAAGTAGGCTCTCCTGAGTCTATCAATGACTATCGGCCGATCACACTCCTCAACTATTGTCTCAAGGTGGTCACAAAAATCTTGGCTAATAGACTCCAAAAAGTCATCCTAAAAATTGTGCACAAGAACCAATATGGATTTCTTAAAGGACGGACTATACAAGACTGTCTCGCATGGGCTTATGAGTACAAATACCAATGCCAATCTTCAAGAAAGGAAATCATGCTTCTCAAGTTAGATTTTGCCAAGGCATTTGATACGATCGAACATGAGGCCATGATTGAAATTATGAAAAACATGGGATTCAGTGACAAATGGCTGGGATGGATCCAATGCATCTTCTCCTCGAGAAAATCTTCGGTCCTTCTCAATGGCACTCCTGGTCGTCAATTCTATTGCAAATGCGGTGTAAGACAGGGAGACCCTCTCTCTCCCCTAATCTTTTTCCTTGCAGCCGACCTTTTGCAAGTTGCCATAAATGATGCTTTTGCGAGCAACTTGATTCATCTGCCATTCCCGTCCCAACACCAAAATGATTACCCTGTAATTCAATACGCAGACGACACCATCTTGGTCATGCCAGCATGCACCCAGCAAGCTACAACCATGAAGGACATCTTAAATGACTATGCCACATCCATTGGGTTGAAAATAAACTTTCATAAATCTACTCTTATCACAATGAATTGTGACCTGGCAAAAACTCAGGATATAGCCAATATCTTTGGATGTGTCATTGGCAAGTTGCCTTTTACCTATTTGGGCCTCCCTCTTGGAACTACACGACCAACAATTGTTGAACTTATGCCACTAGTGTGTTCCATGGAAAGAAGGCTAACTGCCACTCTCAACATGATATCCTACGGTGGCAAATTATCTCTGCTCAACTCTGTGATCACTTCGTTGATCATTTTTGCTCTTTGCACTCTCAGATTGCCAACCAAGAACATTGAATTACTGGACAAGATTAGGAGAAATTGTTTGTGGACTAAAAAACTAAACAAGGTGATAAATGCAACTCCCTTGCCGCCTGGAACATGGTTTGCCGACCCAAGGAATGCGGTGGCCTAGGTGTGATTGATCTAAGAACACAAGGAGATGCCCTATTACTCAAATACTTACATAAATTCTATAATAGGTGGGACATGCCTTGGGTCCAACTCATCTGGGATACATATTACTCTAACCGCATACCACACGCCTCTGACACGTGTGGTTCGTTCTAGTGGCGTGATGTTGCAAAGCTAATGCCCATTTATAGAGGAATCACCACTGTCCAGGTAGCAAACGGCAAGAATGTTCTCTTCTGGAAAGACTCTTGGGCAGTCAACATTCTTGCGGAGAGTTATCCTCGCGCATTTCTTACACCATTAATGAAGACATCTCTGTCGAAGATTTCTTGTCCATCACGGTGCTGCTAGAGGCGTTTCACCTTCCTCTTTCTGAGCAAGCCCACGCTGAAGTTAGACAGATGCAATATGACTTGGCCACGACTACTCTATCTGATGAGACAGATGTTTGGCTATATGCATGGGGAGATTCTACTTCAGAGATGTTCGAGCACATGAGGCCTTTGGTTGGATTTGGAAGTCAAGATCAACCATGAAAATCAAATTTTTCGGGTGGTTGCTTCTGGCTGATCACCTTAATACCAGGAATATGCTCAAAAGACGACATTACAATATTGGTGATGACCATAATTATATCCTCTGTGGACTGCAAATCGAGGAAACTTTGGAGCACTTGTTCTTTGAGTGTCGCTTCAGCATTGATTGTTGGGCAATTCTGGGCCTCTCCTGGCCACAAGGAATGTCACGCCTTCACAATGTGGCTATGGCCAAACAACGCTGGAATAGGCCTCTTTTCATGGAGATGTTCTTGCTTGCGGCTTGGAGTTTATGGAAGGAACACAACAATAAACACTTCAGGGGGATTGTTCCAACAAAACTTTCTTGGTTGGACAGATTTAAGACAGACTTCTCTCTCCTTGCTTATAGGGTCAAGGAAAAGAATAAACATCTCATCCCTATCATCCTTTCTTCTGTAGACTAGCATTCTAACACACCCCAAATGGGGTGATGACACTTGTACAGACACCATGTAACTTGTACTTTACCATATTAATACAAAAAGAACAGTGGGAGGTGCTCCTACTGTTCAAGGTTTAAAAAAATGGTTTGCAATATGTTTAGATGATACTTGCTCATGTGGAACTTGAATATTACAATTAACATTATGAGCATGAAATACAACTATATGAAATTTATTATACTTGATTAGTTTATCCTTGCAAAATTATTTTGAAACATAAGTAGCATAATATGAGTTTAAAATTCCTTGGTGTTGTCCATGCGGGTGTCTTTTTCATTGAGTAAAAATTGGACATGAGTACTGAGGATGACTCTCTCTCCACACGTTGCTACAGTAACTTTGTTGAAAAAATGCATAAGTAGTAGCTAAATCTAATAAAAGAAAGTATACGCTTGAAAATCAAGAAAAGAAAGTGTCAAAATAGGATATTCTTTAATTATAGTTAAAATGGTCATTTCAAACAAAGATGTGAAGGATGAATAACATGAATATATGATGTGACAATGTTATATGCATAGACTAATGCAAAAAATATTGTATTTTAGAAGTTAAATGCAAGACTCATTTATGTGGTAGATTTTGCATGGCTTAGTGTGAGAGCAAACTTAAATGCATTACTTAGTGGATGTTGAGGTGGACACTTTGCATGTTGAGAGAATTGGTGCTTATGTGGCAGATTTTGCAAGGCTTAGTGGGAGAGAAGACTTAAATGCATTGCTTAGTGGGATGTTGAGGTGGACACTTTGCATGTGGAGAGAATTGGGACCAACTTCTTAAGAATGTAAGATGTCATTTAACTTGTTTCTAAGTCTACAGCATATTCATCATAAGCAATAGTCATGGGGGCTCGCAAATTGGACAGCATTGAGTCACCGGAGGAAGGTGAAGTTTCCTGATAATTCGAGTCAGAAGAATTAAGTGGTTGACGAGTAAGACCCGCCAAAGGATAAAAGAGATTTAAATCGAAGGTGACCTTGTTCCGGCGCTTCCTTGGTGTGTTCGGTAAGCCGAAGGAGAGTTCTGCATCCTTGCTTGTCCGAGTCTTCCTCCGGCTCTCATGAATCTGTCGCTTCAAAAGAAATTGAGGATCTTGATAAGCTAAGGGATGTGAAAATCTTACTTTCCGGGTTACTCTTCAGATTTTCTGTCTTGGCAAAGGCTCGGAGTCGGAGGAAATGATAGTTACCTCTTCATCCTTGCCATGACTTGTTCCTGTGTCCTCCTGCTGATAATTAGTGTCAATAAGATGGTTAAAAAAGGATCCAAGAGAGTCAAGGGCTACCTCCGACTCGGAAGTATCTTCTAGCCTAAGCAAGTCAGAGGCGGCGGCCTTCTTGCCCTTCTTCTTCACAGCCTCTTCCTGGCGGCTCTCTTGGCCTTCCTGGCCTTCTTCGCAGCTTCGTGATCATATTTAGCCTTCCAAAATTTGTCACCTGCCTGTGAAAATTAGCAAAGGTATGAGTATAGATAAAAACATCAAAGAATGAAGGTAATTTATTTAGGTGGGCGGCTTACCGTTGGATCCGGGTTAGCTTCGCAGAAGGGGCTTAAGCCCACCTTACCGTGGTCTGCTAAGCTTTCATTAAGGAGAGACTTGGTCATGTCGTTGATGACATGGTCAGGAAAATCATCTGAACTGTGTTGCAGAGGATCATCATTCTTGCCTCTGTAGGTGCACATCAGGCCGGGGCGGCGGCTCAATGGGATAACCTGCCAGGATAGCCAAATCTGGACTAAATCGATACCATTTAGCCAGTTCCCCAGAAGAGCCTTGATTTTAGCCAGGGTGGGGGCGAGAGTCTTGCGTTCGGCAGCTGTTATCTTATCAGGAAGTGGATGTTTGGACTCCAGACGAAGAGAACGAAAGCCGGGCAGAGGATTTTCATCAGCCGGAGAGGTGTCCTAACAATAGAACCATGTCTGGTTCCGGTCTTTGGGATGACTCGGTGGGTTGGCATAAGGAAAAATTACGTCTCTCCGACGTTGGATTGAGACACCGCCAAGTTCCAAGCTTTGTCTGTTGGCACACTCATTCTGGCGGTTCAAATAGAATAACTCTCTAAATAGTAGCAAGATGGCTTCTTCTCCAAGATATACCTCGCTGAACACTTGAAAATTGCAAATGTTAGACACGGAATTGGGCCCGATGTCTTGAGGACGGAGGTCAAAGAAGTGCAGGACGTCTCTAAAGAATTTTGAGCCGGGTGGTGAAAAACCCCGGTTCATGTGATCAGTGAAAATGATGACCTCCTCCACTTTGGGCTGGAGAATTTCCTTCGTCGGGTCAGGAGCACGATAAGACATAACTACCTTCTTCGGCAGATAGCCAGTCTTCACAAAGTCATCAAGCGTACTGTCTGTGATGATGGATTTGGCCCAGTTGCATGAAGTGGGTGGCTTGAGTGCCATTGTGATGAAAGCCTAAGAAAGAGTAAAAACTTCCAGTTCAAATTTAAGCCGGAGAAAAACATTACAGTGCATATTCAAGATGGCGGCTTATAAAGGGGCCTATGGTATAAGGCTAATTATGTCAGATTATTTAGGCCGCCATGAGCATCATAAGCAGTTAAGTTCTTTAAGCCACCATGGGCGGTCAAGATTATCAATTGAGTGCTGCCTTTTTAAGCCGGTGATATGAGTCGCCATGGCTAGATAGATCTAACAAATACAGTTTTTGCCTAAGTATTGCATAAACAAGTTTCACAGGTTGCAGCAATTATTTTGGATCAAACGGCTGTTCGGAAAATAAAATATTTTAGACCTAAAAGCGTGGTACAGATGAGTTCATGAGTTCTAATGAGGCCTCTTTACCAAAAAAAGGGATCTGCTAGTATCAAAAATGGACGCGAAACAGCTACCGCATGAGTTCCATACTACTTTCAGATCAAATGAAGCCGCGGTGGAAGAACTACAAAGAAACTGAGATGAACCACGAAGAACACAGATGAGCTTGCAAACCCTAATGCAGATCTGAGGTGCAGGAAGAAGAAGACTTACAGCTGCAGGTCTACTGCGGATGGTCGCCGCCGTTCTCTAGACTAACTCAGGTTAATGCAGCGGCCGAGGTCGAGGAAGACGAGGTGCGCTGCGGCGACGGTGGCGCAGCTCGAGTGGCAGTAAGGTTGCGAGAGGAAGAAGATGAGGAAAGGTGAGAATGATGAGAGACCTAGTCGTGCCTATTTATAAGGGAAGACTGATAAGTGGGCGCGAAAAACGAGGAGGCCAAAGACATAGTTATCCAGCTGCAAGGACGCCTCGATTTTTGGGATGGTCAGTAAGATAAAGATCCGTTGAGATATGTTGGACAAAACGTGCATTTATGGCAGGTGACGTCATGGCGGGTTACACAAATTTCATAAGCAAAGAGCAGAAGATTGACATGAACCAGTTCAAATCAATCTGGGGCCTAATGTTGGGGATATAATTATTAGGTATGACCCGCCCAGGAGTGGCCGGGTTATACCTATGAGTACTCTTGAAGCCCAAGACTAAACTTGAAGATGGCGGTTCAGTTAAGGGCCGAAGCCGAGAGGCGACTTAAGGCCCGTAGAGATAAACCGTCATATGTACATGACTTGTATTGTAAGGAAAGAATAGTTAAGAGACCGAGCCGGACACTATTTATGAGCCGGACGGGACTCTGTAAGCCGTTGGACGTCGACCTCTATATATAAAGGGATGACCTGGCGGCGGTTCAGGGCAAGTAACATCAGATCGAGAGCTAGGTCAAGCGATTTCGCTCCCTGTTAATCGAGACATAAGAAATCCCACTCAAAACTGGATCGTAGGCTTTTACCTTCACCTAAGGGGCCGAACCAGTATAAACCCCTTGTCCTTTGTTCCGCTTAACCCCTTTAAGCTTCCTAGTTGCGATGGCTCCATGACTAAGTCCTTTCACTAGGACATCTGACGTGACAATTTCACGACAGATTGGATGTTGTTTATTCATCCGGTCAGTGGCTGGGCAGCCTGCTCGGGCATTTGGCTAGATAGGGGGGGGGTCTACTAGTAGATGTTATAATATATATAGTTAAGTCCATCATAAAACAACAGAGCTTGCAAAATAGGGTATCACAAGTCTGACCGTACCCTCAACTTAATTAAGACTAGTATAGCCAGTACAGGCAACATGTACCCCCTCTGCCTCTGGTCAGCTCGGACCGGGGTAAGTAAAAGTAAATGCATGTAGGTGATGCATGGTTGCTTCACCTGCTTCTCTCCTACTCGTGCACCCTCTTCGTCATCTTTAACTACCTCATTCTTAGCTAGAAGAGTTGCATCTCTGAAGTCGATCGGTTACTTCAGCTTTTTTCATTCTCATCATCCACGGACTGGTTGGACACAGTTGTTTGGTCGGGCTTCGTAGGTACGTAGCCGATATCCTAGTCGTGAGTTAAGTGTTGATATGCACGCACGATGCAATTGAGGTCTCGCACTAGGCCAACTTCGTTTCTTCAGCTTTTGTCATTCTCATCAACCAATTGGTCCTCTCCTTTATAGTTGCTCGACCTCTACACCCTGCCTCTTAATTAGCTTCATCCTCCAAACTGGCCACCCCACTGAATCTCCGTGTTTCTGACAGGCCACATCATGTCCCTCTTGCATGTTTGCTTATGCATGTAAATGAAACTCCATATTTTCTTTCCTTTTAATTATCTTTATCGTCTTTTATATAAACTTCACACACATATGCCATATCTATACAAAATTAGAATGTTGTCTTCTATATTGTCTCATCGTTTCTTCTCTATTTTCTCCCACACTCACAATCATCATTTGTTTTCACACATCCTCTTAGAGCATCTATAGCCGTGCGCCTCAAATCCCCCTCAAACTACTAGGCGGACGACCTGGTCAAAAAAAAGGTACCTAGACAGGCAGTATGGACCTAAGGAGCTTGATGAAACGATTCAGGGAAAAAAGCTCAGCCACAACGAAATAGCTATGGATAGTAATTATGAATCTTCCTCGTGTATTAGCAAAGAATCTTCTCTACTCAAAAAAGATTCATAATGACAGTCCATATCCTGCTAATCGAAGCTTATCGCATTTGGACGATCTGCATATTTAAGTTGGCTGCGTCGCTCCTCCCACAGTAAGGTGGAACTAAATCACTAAATGTATGTCGTCTATTGGATAGACGAAGAGTCATATTGTTGCGAGTTCATTCCTTCGGGAACAGGGCAAAGCCGTGATCCTGGCATTTCGATTTTAGAAAACGAGAAAGGTAAAGTGTTCACTGAGTTTCCTTTAGCGGAAACTCGGCACAGCTGTAACCCCAGGAATTTTATTTTAAAAAATAAAAAAAATGAGAAAATGTTTACCAAGTCTCCGTAAGCCGAAACTTGGCAAAGAAAGGCTGCCTTCACGGCTCCGCCGCCTGCTCTACAGCACAGCCCACCTGGCAGACTCTACCGAGTTTTTCATGTCCGGAACTCGGTGAACTTAAGATTCTATTGAGTTGTTTCTGTTTGCTGAGTCGTTTTTCGTTGGAACTAGCCAAGTATGAAATCTACCGAGTTCCATATCACTATTGATTTTAATTTTAAATCAAACTCGATAGACATTAATTTGCCGAGTTCCCGATGGAATGAACTCGGTAGACATTAATTTGCCGAGTGCGCGATAGACATTAATTTTAAATCAATCTCGTCGTGGATCTCTAGTCTTAGACCCAGAAGATGCTCAATGTGGGCTGTGTTGTCGTTTGTGGTTGTTCGTTTATTAGAAGGACAATACTATTTCAGCGGGATGTCCTCTGAGACCCGCAATATGGAGTGGAAGATGCTCCGTGTGGCCTCTATTGTCGTTTGTGTTGGTTTGCACATGACATGACATGGCATGAGATGGCATGCATGCATGATGACGCATTAGGAAGATAATATTGTCAGTTCGATTGATACCGTTTTTGTCCCTGTTGCTGCCTTTCTCTCATAAGCCGAGCCTTTCATAAGGCATGCTCCTAATTCATTGAGAGTTCTGAAATGTTAAGAGCATCTACAGACATTTACCGGTCACGCCTTAAATAATCAATTTTGTATCCGCGTATCTCATATTCGCCATCCAGTATCCATACTACACATGCAATGTAATAAACTACTCTAGGTGATGAAACAATGGGCAAAGAAATCGGCATGAAATAGACAATGAAATTCACATAAACCCCACTACATCCAAACGGTCACCATCGCCAGACAAGTTCTTAACTCAAAAAAGTAAAAAATGATAATATAAGCGGAGGCGGAGCAGGATCTCACCACTTCCTCGCCGGGCCTTTGCCCTTCCGGTTGCCGACGTAGCTGCAGGCATCCGCGGCTGGTGGTGGATCTTGGTCGTCAGAAGAGAGGGTGGATCAGTTGTGGTCGTCGCCATCGTCAGTGCAGATCCAGAGATGCCCCCGAAGTCCACCTTTGACCGCTCCAATGCAATGCGGAGGGCCATCTCCACCTTGACGTCGAGGTCGAAGCCCTAGTGACTGTTGGAGCTCGACATGTCGCTGGATTTGACCGAAATCGGAGAGGGGAGAGAGGGGATGGAGCGAGATAGGACAGTGAGTGAGCTAGGGTTCGAAGACGGGACAGATTGGTGTTTTTGGTGGCACGGCCATGGGGTCGGTGGTGGGCCGAGCTGATGTGGCAGACACGCCAGGCAAACCCGAGTCACCCCATATCCGCACTACATTTGAGCTATATATGAGGGGCACCGGATAGCTCGGGTGTTTGAGGCCAGTTTGAGGCGCTTGGGTGGGTATGCTTTTTGTGACCGATAACTAACCAGTCCACCCGTCCAGGCGTTTGATACGGGTTTGAATGTCCGAATGTAGATGCTCTAAGAGCATCTCCAACACTAACCCTCAAACCATATGCAACCGTCTGGAACGCGCTGTCCAAACATGTTTTGCCATCCAACACGGTCCAGCATCAGTCCGCAAGCCGGTCCAGACTCACTTTTTCCCGCAAACTGCAGACAATGTAGGGTGGTGGATTTGCCGGCGTCCGGACTGCTGTCAAGCCTGCTCCTGACAACTCTGGCCCACCCAAAACCCTCCTCCCTCGCCCATGCGAGTCCCCCCTTCCCTCGGCGTCAGCTGCCCGCATTCATGCCGGTGTAGAGTGGCTACTCCATATTGACGTCAGCCTAGAGGGGACGTGACCTCTCACTGGCTCTAGCATTGAAGTGGTGTGCCAACTGAGGGCGCCACCGGCGCCGCGTCCCCATTGTCTGCACCTGTTCATTGTCGGAGACACGCTTACTGGACGGGACGGGATGGATATCTACCACGTACGTTCAATGCCCGCATGTCCGTATGCCTGGAAACCCACTTTGTGCCACGCAGTGAAGCACCCCAATGCTTAGCCTCACCGGAATCCGCTAGTTAAAGGCGGCCACACCCGGCAAACTCCACGCCACAACACAACTACTCCACAACCTCATCTCTTGCACCACATATGTCATGACCGTCAACGGCAATGCTTTGTTGGAGAGCCTGTCAATGGAGATGAAACACGAGGGAGCCACCCTTTCGGCCGCCTAGCAGAGCCGTCGTGCCAGGGGGATCGAGGCCAGCATGCCAACCAGCTCGCCCAAGGTCTCCGACGACTACGACCCCATGATGGAGACGGACTCCTACGTCACCGCACTGGAGCTCACATCTGTGCATGCCGGCTTCACTATGGAGCAGGCGAAGGCGCACTTCAACGCCATGATGGCGGAGGCGCAGCCTGCATCGGCTCCTATGTCGGTGTTCCGGTGGGCGCGGGAGGAGTAGCAGCACAACCTGCTCCTCCTCGAGCAGCACCAGCTGGCGGAGGTCCAAACTGACCGCGAGCGCGCCAGGAAGGAGTCCATGGCCGCGGCTGACCCCAACTTTATCACGGAGCAGCAGGCAATCTACAAAGCTGCCCGCTTCAAGCCGCCGCTCACAATGAATAGGCGGGCGCGGAGGTGGGGACGTGAATGCCACTAGCTGTGCGTCCTACGCCCTGCCAACAAACGTTCGAGCGCGCCGGTGGGACGATGAGAGCGCTGACAGCTCCATTTCCATCGTGGACCTCACGTACACCGGCGACGGACAGGTCACGGACTCCTCCGAGGATGAGTAGGGCATGGGAGGCGGCAGGGTCTTATGTCGCATGTGGGCTGGTCCGTCTCTGATATTCTACTCTTTTTCGCTGGCGATCGCACCTTCACTACATGAGTCTTATAGCCGGTGCTTTTGGAGACGACGGGTGGAGGGTACGGGCACTGGAAGGGAACAACAAGGGCTTGGACCACAGATGCCGTTGTAGTCTAAGTTTAGGTCCGCCCCCTTTTTTTAATGAAAACTCTCCAGAAATGTAACGAAATGTTCTCTGGTTTGTTTGAATGTCATCCGGACTACATGAATTTTGTCTGATTTGTTGAAAAGGTGTTTGAAATGTATGCAGCAACGTTGGATGGCCGGTTCTCGCATCAGTGTCCGCGGACTGGTCCCTCCCTATAGACGGACAAATGCGAAAGCAAATTTGCGGGTCAACGTTGGAGATGCCCTAAGAGCATCTCTAGCAGACCCCTTATATCGTGCTGAACTACAAATAACCGACAGTTTACAGTTTTGCATGGAAAAAGCGCCCCGAACAGACACCTTAAATGCCCCTGGCCCTTAAATTTTTTTGAGCGGCGCGGTAAATTGCCCCCCCCCCCCACCCGCCTTCGAAAACATATGTTTCCCCCGCCCTGTATAGTGGAAAAGCAGTTGGGGGAGGTGGGAGGGTCATTTCAGCCCGCGCGCATTCCTCTCCCCCATTCCGCAGCTACCCGCCCACCGTCTTTGATTCCGGCCATATCCGCCGGCGGAAGCACACCGCCGAGCCGCTGCAGACCCGGGTCCACCGCGCCGCTTTGCCGGTGCCCCGAATTGACCACCGCCTAGTCATCGCCTGCCCAGGATCCATCGGTGAGTCATGTTCTGTTCCTTCAAGTTAGATTTAGCGAATGATTTCCGTTCATGCGAGCTCCGTTGCGAGTTGTAAATGGATTTGAGCCCTTGCTAGAATTTTTTGCTCGAGGACTCGTCCTCGTCGGACGACTGGGACAACGTCGGTAGCCATGTGGAGCCATCTAGAGACCCTAACCGCATACTAGCATCCTTTAGACATACCGGGAAATTGAAGACTCAAACCCAACACCAGCTTCTGCACGATCTCATTGAGCACAATTGGCAAAGGCATGGGCTGTAATAAAACATGCCATTTTACATTCATTTAATTTAATTCATGTGTGATTTGTATCATTGTTGTATTCAGAACAATTCTTGTATTGTTTATAATTTTATACTTAGATTTGAATAACTATAGTAATTTGGATTATTGTTGTATTGTAACACTCAGATTTTTAATTAATATTGACTCCATATTGTTGTGTAATATGACAATATGTGTCAAATTGAGAAGAAAACGACGTGTTTTGAGGGTTCTTTTACTGTTCAGCCTTGCGGGGTCTGTTCGGCCGCAGCCCGCGCCAGCTCTTAAAACATGTTTCCTGCGGCCCTTATACTCACTTTAAAGATTTGCACGATAAGGGGTCTACTAGAGATGTTGTAAACGGTTTATCCCATAAGCCGAGAAGTCAGCTAATGGAAGAAGCCGTAAAAAAAATAAGGCATAAACCTTGTGCCCCAATCTTGATGACCTTTTTTTCCATGGTAATACATGTCTCATTCATATGATAAAGATCAAACTATAAGTCACATAAGGACCAACATAACAGAACTCAAAAGATACCAGAACATCTATGAGTTTGAAACACAACACGAACGAATCTCGCAAAGAAAAACACAAACGGCGATGCGTATTTTTTTAAAACACACAAGTTTTTATTGCAAGGTAATACGTGTCTCATTTATATCATAAGTATCATAGTACAAGTCACGTACATACCGACCTGATAAATCTGAACATATAGCAGAACACTGGACTTTGCACAAAGGAACAACATCCAAGAAGTAAAATTACTAACAAGACCGAAGATACCTCTGAGCTTGACACTGACGCCCGTCACATGCCTCTGGCACCATCACAGCAGTCACCAAAGGAAAAAATGACTGATCACCTTCACACCCAAGCTCAACGCGGCTCGATCGCTGACGTGCAGCTTTGCGGACCTCTGAGGTGGCTCGCCAAAAGCAAAACCTTACCGTTGAATGAAACATACCGGGGCAACACCCCGGACACGCCATCATACTTCAGATCTGACAGCCCCACATGACTAAGACGTCGAAGAAGGAAACCGTACCTGCCATCCACGTACCACGAACCCAACACACATATGCTAGCATATAGTAAGCTATATATGTAGGGTAACACGTACACGTACACGGTACATACCATGAAATGAAATGTGTACACGTACACGTGCACGTACATTTAACTTCCGAGTGGCGGACGTACAGGTGCACGTACGTCAGATCAGATGGCATAGTGGCTGACGCTGAAGGCGTCCTCGGGCCTGGCCTGCGGATCCGTCCTGCTCTTCATGAACCGCTGCATATACTCGTTGTACTTGAACCCCCTGTACTGCGGCGCGCCGCCGATCTTGGCGGCGAACTCCGTCAACGGCTCCACCCACTTGTCGCCGTGGATGGACCAGAAGAAGCCAAACGAGTGCCGGTGCGCCGCCTTCCTCACCACCCGGTGCGTCGCGCTACGGAACGTGTTGTTGCTCAGCACCCTCAGGACGTCGCCGATATTAACGACGATGCTTCCGTCGGCGGGCTCTGCCGCAATCCACTGCCCGTCTTTGAGGACCTCCAGCCCGCCTACGCCGTCCTGGAAGACAAAGCTGACGCAACTCCCGTCCTCGTGCTCGCTCAGCCCAATCTCCTCCCCCTCCCTCGACGACGAAGAGAAGTAGCGCAGCGCCACCATGACGTCCAGGCCGCGGTCGCTGTTGTATTCCTTGAGGAAGCCCGGCGGCAGCCCCATGCAGTCGTTGAGGATGTCCTGGATGAGCAGCCCCAGCTCGGTGAGCTTCGCGTAGCACTCCTCCATTGCTTCTCTGAAATTAAAGCTCAAGATCAATCGATGATGTTCATAATAAGAGTCATTCTCATTTCTCGTCTCTCTGGTTGTAGTCAAGGCAAAAGTATTGCATGGAAGAAAGAAATCTGACCTGAAACCGGCCGGCTCATCGGGGAAGTACAAGTTGAGCTCGTGCCGAGGATGACAGACCCGCACGTACTCGTACCTGTCCACCAAATGGGCGGGATGCCGCCCGTGGCCAGCCGGCAGGGGCGCCTGGGACCCCTCCGCCGGCCGGACCTTGGCCTTCTCCTCGTCCGGCAGCGCAAAAAAAGCG
>NC_057801.1:69743471-69748596 GCF_018294505.1 Triticum aestivum
CTCTCTCTCTCTCTCTGTGTGTGTGTGTGTGTGTGTGTGTGTGTGTGCGCGCGCGCTGTCGATCTCGATCCGGCCTGGATGAAAACGCACTGCTCGCTGCACACAAATATATAGGTCACTTGCTCAAGGAAAAACACTGCGGTGCTATTTTTCGTGCTTCCTTCGGCATCTAACTGCTCTCATACAAGTTAGTAGTATGTTGCTTTCACGCTGCCGCAAATAAAATACTGGCGCAACCAGTTATTATTTGTCGAGATCGACCATGGATATTTCATCTGGTCGATCGCATACATACATGTCTCGATCTATTCTTGAACTGACGATAGTATTATTTTCACCCAACTTTTGTTTACGAAGCTCAGGCCGGCTGAGAAAGTAGGACGCCTGAACTAATTGCAGACTAGCACATGTGCGAATAATCTACCCCATCTAGATCCATCGCTTCAACGTCAATTACTATTGGACGGAGGGGGTACTCCAAAGCTTCATCGTGAAGACAAAATACAAGGAGACAACGTACACTGATTAGAGCATCTGCCAACAACCCAAGTGGTGGACTCAAGACTAATTAACAAGCTTACGTTCATACGTTGTCTCTTAGTGGATCACGACAAAAATGAAAATTTAGCTCCTAGCATAAGGAGAAGAAATTTTGATCCCTTCCGTCACGCATGACTTGTTCTGATTTCAGTGACATCTCTCACAAATACTACCTCCGTTCCAAAATGCCATACTTCATCATCCCTCCGGCTCTATCCATTTAAGGGGCAAGCTTTTTCAGACGAAGAGAGCATATTCTCAAACAAAGGTAGTAGTAAACATATCCTTAAGTACGATGATGTCCAAAAGCTTGTAGTCGAAAATTTGAGCGAGTCCCCAAGCAGTGGAAATTGCGCTGCCGAAATACTTTTAACGACACACCAGACTATGGGTACTCATATACAGCGCCTTCAACTTTGATTTTTTAGGCAAACACACACTTTATTAATTCTCAGAAATAATGTTTATAGGAATATTGACTCGATCATAAGGAAGACCAAGCCAAATGTTTACAGAGACTTCAGTTGGAGCTCACGCACCGCACTCCTGGGCCGGCCCAACAAATACGATCGACCCAGCAACCTACTCTCAAGCACAACGAATGCTAAGAAAAAAATTAAAGAGGTTGCTCATCTCGCTATTTTGGGAGAAACGGAATTCGATCTCCGCAGGTGAACGTTGATGGCTGTAGCTAATACTTCCTCCATCCGAAATTATTTGTCGCTTAAACGGATGTATTTAGCACTAAAATATGCTCAAATACATCCATTTCAGAAACAACTAATTCCAGACAGAGGTAGTAACGACCAGTTAGAACTCATTTGGTTGACCACAATCAGTAAACAGTGTTATTTGACCCATATTTTACTTAACATATATCACTTCATTCCAAATTAAGTGTTTTAGTTTAGTACAACTTTATGAGTACTATACCCAGTAAAAATTATTTAAGAAAGTAATACTTTGAAATAGGATTCTTAGGAATATTGAAAACAACCATGAAGTTGAAAAAAGTTCGTAGAAATTGGAAAAAGTTTGCGGAAATAAAAAAAATATGGATACGCAAAAGTTCATGAATTTGAAAAAAAGTTTACGAACTGTAAAACAAATAAAGAAATTGTGAAACATTCATGAAATTGGAAAAAAAAATTAGTGAATTTCGAAAAGTTCACCAGCTAAAAGTTCAGGCATTTGAGAAAAGTTCAAACATTTGAGAAAAGTTCATGAATTTTAGAAATTCAAGAATTCAAGGAAAGAAGTTCACGATTCTGAAAAAAAAACACAAATTTGAGACACAAAGTTTTTGAATTTGAAAAAAGGTACGTATTTAAGGTAAAAGGTTCATGATTTTGTTTTTTAAAGTTTGTGTATTTAAGAGAAAAAAACTTCAGAAATTTGAGAAAGTTCACAAATTTGAGAACAAATTTTAAAATTAAAATGGAAAGGAAAAAGAAGAAAAAAGAAAATAAGAGTTCCAAAAACTACCAAAAACTGGCCTAAAACGAACAGAAACAAAAACAGGAAGAAAATACTGCCAGATGAAAAACTTAGTAGCCAACACTACTTGCATAGTACTAAACGTGTCGGCCCATTTCAGACCGGAACAAGGTCAATCACGAAAGTCGACTTTAAGGCCGGGAACGGCACGAGTCTTTTAATAATGGGCTGACACAGTCTGGGTTGGATGCGTTCCGCACGAGGGAGCGGGGATATATAAGAGGTGGCCCACTACCGGGATTCACGAGAGCAACTAGTTAATTCGGGAGCCTCACAACGATCAGCGTCATTTAGTGCGTTCTCAGCCGTCCGCCACGTGTCGTGCTCTGGTTTTCACCCTTTTTTTAGCTTTTGGACCAAAAATTCGAAAAAATAACTTTTTGCGAGACAAAACGTGTTTTTTTTCGTGTTTTCTGTTTTTCTTTCTTTCGCGAGAGGCATGGTTTTGCTTCCGTGAAAGGAATGGTTGTGCTTTCGTGAGAGGCACGACCGTGCTTCCTCGGAAACGAAAAAACATATTTTTCTCTTCTTTTTTTCTTCCGCGAAAGGCACGATTGTGATTTCGCGAGAGACACGGGTGTGCCTCTTTTGGAAAGGGGAAAAACCCGTCCTCGTGGTTTGGTTTTTTCGTCCGGTTTTCTCATGAAAAAAGTTCGTGAGAACCTATCAACATGGGATCTAGTTTTGAAGATCTCGACGTGAGGAATCCAACAACAAAAATGGTTCAAGATTTGGACACACGGTTTAAGAGATAAACATTTTGAATAAAAAGATCTACGAAAAAGGGAAAATTCCCAAGTTGCGACAAGTGACACACATGCAGCACGCCACTTGTCGCAACATGGGAAGATGGGAGTGATCTTTGTAATGAGTACTCCTAAATTAGTGATTTCGGAGATTCACTGGTTTTGAGGGGGGGCAGCCTGGGCCAAATATTTGTGCCCACGAGGTAGCCTATATGTCCAGATTTTGTTAAAGGATGGTGTGTCTACATTACTAGGGAAAAGCCTAATAGTAGCCCTAGTTTTTGCCTAGTTGTAGCACGGGGTGCCGCGCTACTGATAAGGCGCTATGGCTAACATGTAGCAGTAGCGCGTGTTGTCCCACGCTATTGCTATACATGGCTTGCAGCAGCGAGCTTTGGTGCAAAGCGCTCCTGCTAATAGCTGCAGCGCTTTTAATTAGGACACGCTACTGGTAAGAGAGCGTTGCTGTTAACTTTATTCCCCTCGCTGCTGCTAGTTTTATTAGTTTCTATTTTTTTGTGCATATTTGTTTTGTATTTGAACATGCTTTATACAATAATCTTTAGCATATCATACATGTACAAATGTAATCACAGCATATACATACAAATAGTCTCATCAAATCATGTCATCATCATAATCATCATCCAACACAAAGTAGTCTCTCGTCATCATCTCGAAAATAGTGATACAAGTCTCGATTACTTGCGTGAGAAGAGCTATCACTATGAGTGAGAGCGGAACTATGCAGTACATGAGTTCGTATCCCTCTCTCACATTAGCGTGAACCTAAACTAACTACTGGCGGTCGCTCAGAAACCGAAAACCGATACAGCTGGGCCTGACACTCCGGCCACTCGTCGTATACTCCTGGCAAGCACTTCTTCGCCATCGATGATCTATGCACCTGCATCGTCACATGAGTCGATGATATGCGACATATATAGTTGAGCAACAGAAAGAGATAGACTTGGCAAAAATAGGAGCAACATATCATAAGCATAACTAACAAAGTTCATTGTACCAAAAATGCCCTAAGTAGAGTGGTCTTCGCTAGTTGAGGAGGACGGTTTAAATACATCACAAATATGAAGGAAATATGCCCTAGAGGCAATAATAAAGTTATTATTTATTTCCTCATCTCATGATAAATGTTTATTATTCATGCTAGAATTGTATTAACCGGAAACATGATACATGTGTGAATACATAGACAAACATATAGTCACTAGTATGCCTCTACTTAACTAACTCATTAATCAAAGATGGTTATGTTTCCTAACCATAGACATGTGTTGTCATTTGATTAACGGGATCACATCATTAGGAGAATGATGTGATTGACATGACCCATTCCGTTAGCCTAGCACTTGATCGTTTAGTATATTGCTATTGCTTTCTTCATGACTTATACATGTTCCTGTAACTATGAGAATATGCAACTCCCGTTTACCGGAGGAACACTTTGGGTACTACCAAACGTCACAACGTAACTGGGTGACTATAAAGGAGTACTACAATTGTCTCCGAAGGTACATGTTGAGTTGGCATATTTCGAGATTAGGTTTTGTCACTCTGATTGTCGGAGAGGTATCTCTGGGCCCTCTCGGTAATGCACATCACTATAAGCCTTGCAAGCAATGTGACCAATGAGTTGGTTACGGGATGATGCATTACGTAACGAGTAAAGAGACTTGCCGGTAACGAGATTGAACTAGGTATTGGATACCGACGATCAAATCTCGGGCAAGTAACATACGGATGACAAAGGGAACAACGTATGTTGTTATGCGGTTTGACCGATAAAGATCTTCGTAGAATATGTAGGAACCAATATGGGCATCCAGGTTCCGCTATTGGTTATTGACCGAGAATAGTTCTAGGTCATGTCTACATAGTTCTCGAACCCGTAGGGTCCGCACGCTTAACGTTACGATGACGATTTTATTATGAGTTTATAAGTTTTGATGTACCGAAGTGTGTTCGGAGTCCCGGATGTGATCACGGACATGACGAGGAGTCTCGAAATGGTCGAGACATAAAGATTGATATATTGGAAGCCTATGTTTGGACATCGGAAGTGTTCCGGGTGAAATCGGCATTTTACTGGAGTACCGGGAGGTTACCGGAACCCCCCGGTGACCTAATGGGCCTTAGTGGGCCTAGTGGAGTAAGAGGAGAAGGGGCCAAGGGGCAGCCACGCACCCCTCCCCCAAGTCCGAATAGGACAAGGAGGAGGGGCGGCGCCCCCCCCCCCTTTCCTTTCCCCCCTCTCCTCCTTCCCCCCAAGTCATAGTCCAACTAGGGAAGGGGGGGAGTCCTACTGCCGGTGGGAGTAGGAC
>NC_057801.1:69748860-69764790 GCF_018294505.1 Triticum aestivum
TCCACCATATTCCACCTCGGTCATATCGTCGCGGAGTTTAGGCGAAGCCCTGCGCCGGTAGAGCATCATCATCGTCACCACGCCGTCGTGCTGACGGAACTCATCCCCGAAGCTTTGCTGGATCGGAGCCCGGGGATCGTCATCGAGCTGAACGTGTGCTGAACTCAGAGATGCCGTACGTTTGGTGCTTGGATCGGTCAGATCGTGAAGACGTATGACTACATCAACCGCGTTGTCATAACGCTTCCGCTTACGGTCTACGAGGGTACGTGGACAACACTCTCCCCTCTCGTTGCTATTACATCACCATGATCTTGCGTGTGCGTAGGAATTTTTTTGAAATTACTACGTTCCCCAACAAAAT
Organism: Triticum aestivum; assembly: GCF_018294505.1. Classification (NCBI taxonomy): domain Eukaryota; kingdom Viridiplantae; phylum Streptophyta; class Magnoliopsida; order Poales; family Poaceae; genus Triticum; species Triticum aestivum. Next base: position 69,749,225 of record NC_057801.1, read on the forward strand.
AAAGTTTCGTCATGCATAACTTAAAGTTTCATCATACAGAAAGTATGGACTAAACGGACACAGTGTCATATATCGGCAATCACTCCAACATGTCGTGCCATCCATCCAAGTCAGGGAGATAGTCCCCGAGCTTAGTGAAAGGCTTGAGGTCGAGACGCTTGATAACCCACAAGTATAGGGGATTGCAACAGTTTTCGAGGGTAGAGTATTCAACCCAAATTTATAGATTCAACACAAGGGGAGCCAAAGAATATTTGAAGGTATTAACAGCTGAGTTGTCAATTGAACCACACCTGGAGATTAATTATCTGCAGTAAAGTGATCAGTAGCACAGTAATATGATAGTTTTGATAGTAGTGACAACAACAATAGTAACAGTAACAGTGGTAGTAGTATTTTGTAGCAAGTGTGACAGTAGCAGCAGCAGTAGTAACTTAGCAAGATCAATAAGGGACAAATTCGTAGGCATTGGATCAGTGACTTGTTGGATGATATTCATCATGAGACAGTTATAACCTAGGGCGATACGGCACTAGCTCCTGTTCATCGATATAATGCAGGCATGCATTCCGTAAATAGTCATACGTGCTTTATTAAAAGAACTTGCATGACATCTTTTGTCCTACCCTCCCGTGGCAGCGGGGTACATATTGGAAACTAAGGGATATTAAGCCCTCCTTTTAATAGAGAACGAGAACAAAGTATTAACACATAGTGAATACATGAACTCCTCAAACTACGGTCATCACCGAGAGTGGGCCCGGTTATTGTCGCTCCGGGATTGTCGGATCATAACATGTAGTAGGTGACTATAACTTGCAAGATCGGATCTAAAACATGGATATAATGATGAATTCATAAACGGTTCAGATCTGAAATCATGGCACCCGGGCCCAAAGTGACAAGCATTAAGCATAGCAAAGTCATAGCAACATCAATCTAAGAAGATAGTGGATACTAGGGATCAGGCCCTAACAAAACTAACTCGATTACATGATGAATCTCATCCAAATCCTCACCGACCAATGAGCCTATGAAGGAATTACACACTCCCAGTGGGGAGCATCATGGAATTGGCGATGGAGAAGGGTTGGTGATGACGAAGAACGAAGATCCCCCTCTTCGGAGCCCCAAACGGACTCCAGATCTGCCCTCCCGAGGATGAACAGGGCTTGGCGGTGGCTCCCTCTCGTGGATCGTGATAATTCCTTTTTTCTTATTTTTTTTCTAGAAATATGTGAATTTATAGTATCAGGGGGGTCGTCAGTGGGGCCACCAGGTGGGTAAAACCCACCTGGGCGTGCGAGGAGAGGGGGGCGCGCCCTGGTGGGTTGTGCCCAACCAGGGGCCCCTCTCTAGTGGGTCTTGTCTCCATAAATTCTTATTATTCATATAAAAAATCCTCGCAAAGTTTTGTTCCATTCCGAGAACTTTTATTTCTGCACAAAAACAACACTATGGTAGTTCTGCTGAAAACAGCGTCAGTCCGGGGTTTGTTTCATTCAAATCATGCAAATTAGAGTCCAAAACAAGAGGAAAAGCATGAGAAAAAGTAGATATGTTGGAGACGTATGAACTCCCCCAAGCTTAAACCTTTGCTTGTCCTCAAGCAATTCAGTTGATAAACTGAAAGTGAGAAAGAGAAACTTTTACGAACTCTTTTGCTCTTGTTTGCATAAATAAGCTTAAATAACACCCAGGTTTTCAGCCAGCATTATAACTAACCATGTCAACAATAACATTTAAAGATTATATTAACTCATATCAATGACATAATCAGCTAGCGAGCAATAATAAGATATCTCAAACAGCAACACGTTGTCAAAACAACCATGATATAATATGACAATAATGGTATCTCGTTTGCCCTTTCTGAGACCACAAAACATAAATGCAGAGCATCTCCAAAGTTCAAGCAGTGACTAAACATTGTAATTCATGATAGAAAAGATCCAGTCATGATGCACCCAACATTAGCTACACATAGTTCATAAATCATGACAATTGTGTTCTCAGGATCTAGCGCTTGTTTTAGAAGGTGATGACACAACATAAAAAATAAATAGAAAGTCCCTTCGCAGAGGAAAGCAGTGATTTGTAGAGGTGCCAGAGCTCAGGTTTTAAAACAGAGATAAATGATATTTTGAGACATGCACCCTTCTTATTCACTTCACGGCCATCAGTTATCAACATCTTCCATGCTAAGCATGCTAGTGGCGGTTTCCAAGCGGAAAGTAAAGGTTTTGACTCCATTGGTACTTTTTGTTTGATTATTCAAGAGATGAACTCTTTTTTCATGTTTGCAGTCTGGGACTAGGCATCCCTAATACCGCCCATTTTCTCGTGTGATGGCGAGTGAATAAACACTCGACCTGAGAATAACCCACTTAGCATGGAAGATATCGACCACCTCTTGTCGTTCCATGAACAATCCAGGCACACAAAAATGATAGTTTTTAGAATATTTTGAGGTGGCACATGCAAATTTACTTAGGAGGGCAGGGTAATACCTCATATAGGTAGGTATGGTGGACTCATCAGGAATAACTTTGGGTTCAAGGTTTTTGATGTACAAGCAGAGTTCCCACTTAGTACAGACGAAGGCTAGAAATTAGATTGAGAAGCGGCCAGCTAGAGAGCAACAATGATCATAACCAGGCATTATGCATAAGTAACATTGGACACTAGCATGAGTAGGATATGAACACCATGAACATAAATATCATAGAGGCTATGTTGGTTTTGATTCAATTACATGCATGGACATGTGCCAAGTCAAGCCACTCGAACGCTCAGAGGAGGATACCATATCATCATACTACATCACAATCATTTTAACGCTATGTTGATATCTAAGATAAATTATTATCAACTCTCAGCTACTTATGCATGGCATGAGAAACTATAATCTCTAATTGTAATTGCAAACATGTTTAATCATAACGGGCTGAAGCATGGGCACTAGGTTAAACATATTTACACAGACAGAACAAAGTCGAGTTCATACCAGTTTCTCCTCGCCACGGCCAGCTCATCGAATGTCGTCATTGTTGGCTTTCACTTCACTACAAAAAAAAATACACTTCCGTGATGATACATGTTTGTCACAGTAGGTCGCGTTTTTTGTCATGCGTGTACATCCATGACAAATTTATGACAGAATCAAGATAGTCATACCTGTGCTGTCGTAGAAGTGTTCCATGACATTACCAAAATTATCATCACGGAAGTATCCACTTCCATGACGATAAATCACGCGTCACAGAAGTGTTGTCGTCAAGAGTGACCGACACGTGGCATCCGCCGTAACGGAACAACGTTAAGCTACCGGATCGGGTTTTGGATCTGATAACCCGTTAACAGCCCCGACCAATGGGAAATTTCCACGTGTAAAATTCTGATTGGCCGAAGGGAACACCTGTCAGCTCATCAGTGGGCCAGATGTCGCCCGTCCATTGGAGGAGACATGCCTATGGTACGTTGACACGTGGATGGGCCCAACAGAGGCCCATATAGGTTAAAAAGGCCGGCCCAATCAAAGGCCGGTAGAACTTAATCAGGTACTAGTGGGCCATCCCAATAACGGTCTGCTTAATAAAGGCCCATTTACAGCCCGAAACCAGATTTGGCTCGTTAATTGTTCGCCGAATATTTCGGCCCATTTACGGCCCGAAGCCGGATCTGGCCCATTAATTGTTCGCCCAATATTTGGGCCCATTTGCGGCCCGAAGCCAGATCTGGCCCGTTAATTGTTCGCCGAATATTCGGGCCCAACTACAGCCCAGTGACTTTCTGCCTGTTAGAGGCCTGATGTAGGCATGGGCCCATTTCAGCCCGGTGTGACTTTCAGCCTGGGAATGGCCCGTGCTGCCCATGGGCCATATATGGTCCGACGGGACATCGGGCCCACTAACGGCCCGTGCTAAAGGTGGCAACAGTTAAGCCCAACGTGACTTTGGGCCTGTTAAAGGCATGTCGCGTAATTCGGCCCGTTGATGCATGTACTAAGCTTTCGGCCTCTTAAAGGCCCATGATATCAGTGGGACAACTAAGGCCCGAGATATGTTTCGGCCTGGTAACGACCCGTGAGCTAACTGGGCCCATAATGACCCGGTCTACATTTCGGCCTGCGAAGGCCCGTCGACGACTAGTGAAAATTGAGGCCCAACATGCATTTTGACCCGCTAAAGGCCCGTGGTTTCATCTCGGCCGTAGCAAGCCAGTACAATATTCAGCCTGTTAATGGCCCAACGCTACCTGGGCCGAACTAAGCGCTGGGTCGACAAAAGGCCCAACTAAAATATAGGCCAGTGTAAGTTTGGGCCTGGCGCAATGTGTGAAGGCCCCAATCATTCAGGCCCAAGAAAGACGCAGGCCGGCCCAATTGTGGCCTGCTAAAAACCTGGCCCGTTATCGAATGTTTCGGTCTGGTCGACTACATCTGATTTTTTTTCAGATAGCGAATGATGGCAGTAACTAGTAGGAATTAAGAACAAACCTACTCTACACAATAAAGAAATTACGGCATAGTAACTAAGAATAAACCTACACTATACAATAAAGGATTTAAGGTATATTACATCCACTGGGCATCGAAGTTCGCCAACAGTGATCATAAAGCGCAACGAAGAAGCAGATTACAAACACTAGGCACCATTGCAGCGTAACAAAATAATACTGAACCGAGACCACTTCCAAGATAGTTCAAGAAAGGTTAGCCTTGCGGGGGAACTGCTGCGCAAGCTGCTGAGCAAGGCTGTGAGATCGGCCTAGCATGTCGGTCAAAGCTTCCAGGTGTAGCTATTTAGCGATGACGTTCTCATTGGTGTTCTCCGCAATCTTTCTTAGAGATAGGACTTCAAGTCGAAGTTGAGTTGCAGAATACCTTTCTGCTAGAACTTGGGACTGAAGAAGTCGAACTGATTCAGACAACGAATTCTGTGAGCTTGTCTGACTGTTAGTCTCAAGTAACTTGGACACTGCATCAAGACAAGACGTTGGGGTTGTCTCGCTATCTTCAAGATGTTTTGCCTTCTTTGCTGCAATATATGTTGGGTTTGTCTCACAGCCTTCAGCAGACTTGTGCATGCCATCAGGCATATCACCCTGAAACAAAGCAGAGAGATGACAGGTTTTGCACGTGTATAAACAAAGATGATAATTGTTCTGTCAATTCTATCCAATTTCAAATTAGAAAATAAAGAGTAAGTTCAAAATATCAATAGCATAATTTGGCATTGTTCATAATGCGGGGAGCTTCACCACACTACTGGATTACCATGTCAACATAACAAGCATAGATGAAGGGCAAAGAAAATCATTGTATCTATTTTGGATAATGTGCATGGCATGTTGTTCATATCATCAGTCACATCAGTAAGATAAAACAGGAGATGACAAGGTGCAAACGTGGGCTGCTTCACCACACACTGGATTATAGATCCACAAAACAAAGCATACATATAGGAAGTATTAAGTAATGTGCGTGGTATGAATAAGAAATTTGGTTTTACAACTAAAACTTAGAACTTACGGTTCTTACGAACATGCATTTTGGTAGAAACAACAAACTAAACAGCAGTAAACGATAGGGAGTATGAGCAAATTAAACAGCAGTTGAGGATAAAGGCTTTAGAAGGACTGACTTACATTAACAGTTAACACCGGCTTTATAATGCCCTTCTCCATGTCACGGGAAGGATAACTCAAGAATTTCAGCACAGAATCTTCTTCATAAGCATTGCATGTACTCTACATTTTGTAGAGAGTAATTATAGATATGATAATACTGGAAGGGATAGAGGATAATGAAGATAAGATGTAGATTGATGCTACATAATCAACTACCAATCCCTGGAAGTACAAGCGTTACAGGACAAAATGTACTGACAAGAGCAATGGGCTACACTTCTGCACTAGCATTGTCTGTGTATTCTACTTGTTGGTAAGATTAAATATAGATCTGATCTTTTTTAGTAAATGGTGGGCAAGGGAGATAAGATGCAGAATGCTACAAAATGAACCAATCCCTCTTCCCATAATACAAGAGTGTTTTGAACACTAGTGTACTGTACAAAACGTTCTTATATTATGGGACAGAGGGAGTAGCTGTTAATGTAAGTACAGTGATAGACCACGTTCAGTCCTTACAAGAGGACTGCATAGCTAAACCTCTTCAAAAGCATTGGGTTGATTCTAAATTTTTGTAAGAGTCCATACAGATCTTAAAATGTCCACCAAATGGGCGATTACGAGGCTAACATATGCAGTGATGCTACATAATCAAACAGCTATGAAAGTAAGTATGGTCATACAGGGCAAGAGGTACTCACGCGAGCAATGCAGTGTGTAGTATAGTTGCGAGATTTTGTGATCTCTTGAGAACGAATGTTCTTCTGCTAACAGTTTTCGTACAAGTGAGACATTAAGGCAAATGGAGAAATGTAGTTCAAATTGTGATGTGATATCATAGACAGTACCTTAAGCTGCAGCCGAGACCAATGTGTAACAAGATTATTCCAGTCACCGTCGGATAAATGTAGCACGGGAGACTTTACAGAAATTTCGTTCAGAGGCTTGCCATCGAAGTGCGCTTGCCTCAGGTAGGAACGATACTTCATCAACGAGTGCTTGAAAAGCGCAACCAACTCTTGCTCATCATCACAATCCAGTTTGCTCCTCGCCTATTTAAAAGAATGAAATCTTGTGTCTTCTATCAGCAGAAACATATGCAGTAATGACCATGAATAACATTAGTACATTACTTACGCGTAAGTTGCGGAGGAAGACTGGAAATTGTTCTGTGTCTGTGGTATAATCTTTTCATGAAGGAAAGATGCGCACAAAGTTCCTGACAACAACATAAGCTTCGTCTTCTAAACTAGGAAGAAATGGAACAGGGGTCCTATTTGCTGCAATTGGGGCTCTCTCTGGTTCGAAAAGGGATTTGGCAACTGGATTTGGTGTACTCTTTGCTGGAATGGGGGTTTTGCGTCGTACAGCTGGTGCTATGTCAACTGGCATAATCATATTGTTTGCTGCAGTTGGGGTCTGCTGATTTGGGGCATCAGAAATGACCAGTGTAGTAGGGCTAGAGTCTGCTAGAGTTGGGGTATTTTGTGGGTCAGGTGATATTGCAACTACACCTAATGGGCTATTTGATTTATCAGGTGCCACTACCTTTTCCAAATACTTTGCTTGTACTCCTCCACGATCAGCAATCGCCCTCTTCCTTTTGAACGTCTGATACACAAGAACAACATTTGAATGGATAAATATGGTATGATGACAGATGGAATATGTACTGAAAATGGATAGGCAGGGCGTATTCACATACACGATGTGTAAACTAAGCTAATGGCAGTTCAACAAAGTAGAAGCAATGCAAAGCATCAGTTGCAAGATATGTGCGAGCAATGTAACCTTGGAAAGTTAGAGCAAGTACCTTGATGGGTGAATAAGATAGGGCATCTTCCTCTGACTCCTCCACTAGGGAGCTACATTGACTTAGGTCTCCCTCTAGCTCAGAATCACTGTTAGGATCATATTCTGAGCATGAATCAATAGGTGGAGAGCGTTTGCATTGCATTGCATCCAGACTTGATTTCAGTCCCTTAATGCCAAGTTTGACAGCCATGGCATTGTTCTGCTTTATTCTTTTCATGCGCGCAAGCTCATAATCATTATGATGTTGTTCAGAATCTGAGATTCATGAAAACATAAAAAGTAGTCAGATTATCTATGGAATGCATTGCGGATTCAACTCGGAGAGTGTCTCCCTATAAACCCCTGCATATGCAAAGTTCAGCTCCCCAACCGTGCTGACCAGACCACACACAGAAATACAAACCCCTTATGTCTCTATAGTAGGCAGGCACACATTTCAAAACTGAAGTAGGAACATTAGAATCATATGAAATTCGTATTTGAACAAATAAACTAAGCAATTATGAGTGGCGTAATGTTTAGCTTCAAGGGTGGAGTGTTGGTAGTGCGACACAAAGCAAGTAGGTAGATTGTATTCCATGTAAAAGATCGAAACCTATGTAAAAGCTGGAAATGACACTTTCTTTCTATACAATGCAGTGTTCGTTACCCACACATGATGGAAGAGATCACATAGAGAAATACTATTCACTCAGGTCTACGGTTCCAGTATTTAGAAACAGGGTGGTCCACCCTAAAAGAATATTGACAACAAATATGACAAGGCAAGCATAGATGTAGTGAATCAATCATTTACTTGTGAGCTTATTAGGACAAGTATGCAGAATTGTAACTGCAGTAAGAGACCGTCCAAAATCTGAATGAAGAAGTTTGTCTAGCACTTATTGTTTGCAACTAATCAACGTGAATAATTGGATATTATATCGAATGAGTAAGAAAGACAACTAAAATTGTCAACAAACCTGGCTTGCAGTAGAAATCTGGGTCAATGTCACTTCGACCAACAATCCAAAATGACTAGTTTCTGTTCCGAGGGCCAGAACTTTGAAAACCCTGTGAACTTTAGAGGTACTAAAGATTACTGAAATACATCTGAACCATTAAGTGTAGGTAGCACTGAGCACACAACAAACCCTAATGACAGTCATGCCTAATGAGTAATGAATCAATTAGAAAATGGGTGATGAGGAGTGGCTGTTGAGTGTTGAGGACGTATCTCAGGATAAATCGGGTTGGCTTGGTGGGTGCTGCACGCCTGAGCCCTGAACGGACTGGGAAGGTAGGCACGGCGGCGTGCCCGGGCAGCGGTGACGCTATTGGGCGAGCGGCTCCTGGCCTCCTATTAGTCCGGCGTCTCCTCCTAGAGTCATGCCGTCCGGGGACGGCAAGTCGCCGGCGAGGCAGGCGGCTGGGGGCGAGTAAAGATCGGAAGCGCGCAGCAGAACAGAGGGGAATCGGGGCCTGGGACGACACAAAATCCCAGGGTGGGCCGGCCCACCGTGGGCACCCTATAGGGATACACACCCGAGCGGCGAACATGCATTTTTGAAACTAATTTAGGAACATTTAGCTGACCAATTAAACAACTCTGTTTTAATAATATCATATTCGTATTTGAACATCTAAGCTTGTTTAGCTTGATGCGTGGAGCAGTGTTATTATGACACGAAGCACGTATTCTGATCGTATAGTGATCATAAAAGGGGGAAACTCTAAGAATATATTTTTTAGCAAAAGAGGGTTTTCCCTCCGATTTCTATTAAAGAAACCACCACGGAACCAACATGATCAATTAAACCCTAAGCATGATCAATTAAACCATATTATGGCTGTGCCATGGCAGATTTGAAGCTGCAAACCGGAGAAATGATATTTAGCATCCATTGTTTGCTTCGAACTAAGAACTAAATTCTAAGAGCTGAAAAGAAAGTAGAGTAACCAAGTTAAGATCTATTTTCTTGTTGAGATCAAAAAGTTGAGGAGATATGAAGTACCACCTCTCTTGCGGTGCCGTGTAGGCATCGGGGGTGCGATGGCTGTCGGTGGCGTTGAAGCAGATCTGCGATGGTAGACGGGTGCATCGGGGGATAAGTCCCGTTGCGGTGGAAGAGAAGGTCGTGTGAGCGGCCCCAGCAAAGAGGACGACGGCGCCGATGAAGCGAGAGGACGCGATGCAAGGCTATTGGTTCATCGCCGTGGATGAGAAACGTCCATCTCTAGCAGTGGACGACACGGTCTTGGTAGGCGCTCCGGCATGGTGGAGGACGGTGGCGATGGATGTGGTGGAGGACGGCGGCGATGGATGGGGTGGCGGACGGAGGCTGGTGTGGGGATGGGGTGTTCTAGCGCGGACGGTGTATGAATGGGAAAATGGAGGGAGAGGTACGGGGAACCATGTTTTTGGGACGCGCCTGTCTGAAATATGGGAAAGTTACGAACTTAGCCCCCGTTTAAAATTTGGACGTCTCGTCGGTTGGGGATAGGACGGTAATCTCGCATCTCGCCAATATTTGCCTAGAGCGATTTCGGGCGAGGAGAGGGTGGTTGGAGCCCATGGTTGGTACCCACGGTGTATGAACGGGGCTGACAGGTAGGGCGGTTGTGTCACGTCTGAGTGAAGTTACAAACCTGCCCCTATTGAAAATATTTGCCTACATCGATTTCGGCCGAGTCAAGTTTGTTTTGCCGCCCACCGTGTATGAATGGGGAATGGAGGGAGAAATAGAGGTCTTTCGGATGTGCTTGAATCAAATGTGTTTTGCCGCCCATGTTTGACGCCCACCATGTCGAAATGGGCTCAGAGGCGGTCGTGTCACGTCTAATTGAAGTTACTAACCTACCCCTATTTAGAGCAGTGGAAATCGGGCCGATGGATTGTCCGTGTAATGGGTAGACAGTAATTTCCATCTCCCAAACACTTGGCTTCGGGCAGCCGACGTGGGAATGGACATTTTGCATCTTCTTTCGAATTTTGGGACAATAAGCATCCATGTTTACCCTGGCAACTAAATTCGAATCCATTTTGTATTCCTATATGAATCTTTATAAATCGTTCTATGTGTTTTTATATATCTTCAAAAGGACGACAAAGATGTATTCCACTGTCATATATGAATGTGGTTTACAAATGCCGATACTCAAATTCAGAAACTAGTATCCAGTTTAAGGTGAATTCGAATATTTGGAACACTTCATGTCCAACTCAAATGTCACAGCAGCATAATGTGTACTCCCATTTAGATATGTACACAAGTGATGTATCAAGATTCAAATACCGAGTCAATCAACCAAGAATGTACAGAACTAACAGACATATAAACACTTATAGAGTATATGGATCAATAATATCAACTAACATACATAAGCCAGACCGCTATACTTTTTTTTGGCTACAACAGCATCTTTTTTTAGCCAGCATCTCGGCCCTTTCCGATGCGTGCTACTTATGGTCCATCTATACTACTACTATTGATGAATGCACATTCAGCCCGATTGGCATATTTGTAGGTCTGGCACAGCAATCCAAATGAATGTCTCCGAGTCTTATCAATTTAATACAGACTTGTGCTCAAATAAAATTACAAACCAAAAAACAAAAACAAAATTATTACATCATCTCTAAAACAAATGGTTTGATTGATTACATGAATAGACAACACAAAGGTTATTCAACTATGGAAAGAACATTTCACCTATGATTTACCAAGTAGGAATTTAATTTCCTTTTTTCCTTCAGGACCTTAACAATCTGGTCAATCTCAGCTTGCTTTGTTTTGAAATCCACCAAATATTTAATGGTTGTCTTGAGTACTGCTTGTGATTGTGCTGTTTGCTTCCTCAACATGTCAACTTCATCTCTAAGTGCAGAAGCAGAATCTCTTTCTACCACTAGTTTAGCCTCTAGAGCATCAACAGTTGGCAATTCATAATGCACGATTGGGCCGGTGCCACTGCTGTGGGATGATGCAACGTCCATGGGGACCTCGCTCTTTGATCTTGGGCTAACCTGTTTTGCCATTAAAGTTCCGATTGGATTCAGAAAAGTTGAAGTTAGCAAAACATCTCAACTAGGAGTTATAACAGCAAACCAGTTAAACAAACAAGGAATTAAAGAGTTTCAATTGGATGCTGAAAAGTACTCCCTCCGTCCCATAATGTAAGACGTTTTTTAACACTATGCTAGTGTCAAAAAATGTCCTATATTATGGGATGGAGGGAGTAGTTATTAACATCATTGTAACCCGCTGTTGCAGCAGCAAAGCAGTTAAACAAACAAGTAGATATTTAAGTTAAGGCAAACAGGTAATTCTTAACAGTAAGTATCAAACACATAGATAGGCGCAGTCTACAATATGATTAACAGGTTGTGTCATTATGTAATCAGTAGCAAACTAAATTAAGCCAAGCAATGTAATTGAACAATTTTGCAATAAGTGGCTAACTAAAATTCCGAGAAGCAGGTAACTGAACTTACGCTAGTTCTTTGTACAGGCACACTGCAACTTCTTTTTCGCTTACAAGATTGTACAAAGGAGTCCATGGCATCAATTGCTTGGATACGCAGTCTCAATACTTCTTTCTTCCCACACTGCATGGGTAAGTCGAATGGTTAATCTGGTAAGATGGTGCGTCCTTGATATGTTATATCAGGGCGTGTAGTCAGACTAGTTGTAGCCAAACACATCACACTGGCTTTTACTGTATATTTCATGCGATTACTTTTGGCATATCGAGATGTAAGCAATCTACAATAGGATGAAAAGACCGGCATCCATCACATTATTGGCAAACTCAGTTCATAGAAAGAAGCAATTCAACGATTCTGTGGGTAACTCAAAAGCGCCACTGGAATATTTTTCACTATCCAATCATACACGCAAAAAGGGGCGACGCCACCATAGGGGCTGGTATGGGCGGCCGCATCAGGTGGCTGGAAAGTGTGCACCTAGTTTGAGTCGTCCAGGTTGGCCCACGCTAGTTTTGTTCGTCCCAACGCACGAGCAGGCAATGTAAAAATGGAAGAAAAATGTTTTAATTTGGATGGGTCAATAACATAAGTGCAAGGCAGGCCCTATAGCAGGCTCGCGGCCCAAACGAGCGCCTCCCATATCGATCGACAGCAGGAAAAATCCCAATCCATTCGCTCCAGCCTCCATTCTGGTTCGCTCCTAACCTAGCCGCCGCTGGACATACCTACACAGCACTTCCTCGCGCCCTCGTTGGAGGGCGGTCGCCGGGCTTCAGGCGAACGGAAGGACAAGAAGATGAAGATCCAACCCTGGGTGTAGCCTGCGTGGGAGGCAGCGGCGGCAGCACGGGCATGGCATCGAGGTTGCGCAAACGGACAGTCGCAACTTGCAAGAGTAGCATGCGCAACGAGCAGGTACATCACATCCCTGATTATATCTAATTCAACTCTTCAATTTCTGGCCAATAGTTTAAACCTGACGATGTTGTAAAACTGCTTGTATGTAGGGAATCTATGAGAAAATGAAACCAATTTCTACTTATTTTATAACTCCCCCAATCAATACTGAACTGACTGAATCTAATGTATCTAATCAAGTTTCCGGTGCAAACATACAAGCTCATGTTTTTCTTGAGCCTCAAGTGTTTAATGAATAGACTGCTAATGAAGGATTTGATGCAAACATTTTACATGCTCCTGGTGATGAACATATAGTGTCTAATGAGGGATCTAATGCAAGCATTTTGCAAGCTCATTGAAGGATTTAGTGTCTAATGATGATCTACTATGCTGAGAGAGACAGAGATTTGCAGGCATTGATGACAAGCAAATTATAGTGCATTTTCATAGCTTGAGGAAATGTCGAGGCCATCTACCAGAAAGTCCCCGTATCATGACAACATAGCATAAATACTTTTCTAATCTGTTGTTTGAAACTATTGGCATACTTGTGCAGGATAGATATATTGATATGCAGTTTGTGCACTGGTTATACGTGCAATCACACTTCGATATTTTCAGCCAGAGAACGAATAATTCAGGCAGGTACAGACCATGTTTGTAGTCCTTGTACACCATGTTGCATTTTGTGTTTTTTGGTGCGTGCATCATTTAGTGTTTATAATCTGAACTACTTTGGATGATTAGCTGGTTTTCAAAGTGCATGTAGCTTCAGATTTTTCAAGTTATGTTGATTTCCGGAGTGCAAGTGCCTTCGTATTTTTTAAGTTAAATGTTCGCCCCTGGTAACTTGAATTCATGGATCAGCCACTTCACACAAATCATACATGAATGCCAGTACGAATTAAATGAAATGCAGGGACTTACGCTAGCTCGTTGTACAGGCTCGCTGCAGCTCTGCTTGCGCTTGGGATGTTCCATGTACAAGTCCATGTTACCACTAGCTTGGATGTGCAGGCCTTGTGCTCCTTGCATCCCCCTCTGCATTTTTGACACGGAGAATGGTTGATCAAATAAGAGGAATCGACCTTGATGCTGTACCGAAGGATAGATACTTACAAGGTTATACGGGTGTGCAGGATGTGTACCAGATCCCGTAGCCCCGTCATGCTTCGCTAAAAAATGGATTTTCTTGTTTCAGATGATATCTCCAGAAGAAATAAGAGCTAAAGTCAGAGTTGCATAGGCGTGTAAGCTAAGAGAGCAGTGAAAGGATATCCAAACATCATCGGAACAGTGCACAAGGGAGTGATGTGTGGATACCTAGTTCGGGCTGGTGTTTGGGCATGCTTGCCTAGCTAGAGTGCGGGTCACTTCAGAGCCGTTGAGGGTGATGCGCTGGCGTTGGCTGGCCGCGCACGGATGAGGATCTTGAGTGGCAGCAGAGCGCTATGATGCGGTGGACGAGACCGTTGGTGAACCCCAACGACCTCGGGGGGCGGAGGTGCGACGATGTGCTCGGTGAAGTAGCCCCAGTGAGCTAGGAGACGGCGTCGGTGAAGCGCACCTGATGCGGTGGAACTCGGTGTCTGTGAGGCACGTCGGTTGTGGTGTCCGACGTTGTCGGTGGACCACCCGGTGCGGCGGACGAGGGCGTAGATGAGGTAGCTCCGGTGCGGTGGTGAAGTGCGACCGTCGTCTTCATCGTCGTCGTCCGACACAGAGGTGGGGAACGGTGGGGAAAGAGACGAGATGAGGGGCAATTGGAGGGATGGCGGCGAATTAGGGATTTGAGCAATCTGGGCGCGGAAGGGGACGGTGGAGAAGAGAGATTTTGCAGGGCTGGAATTGGGGCTGCCAGATATTTCAATCCGAAACATGGAAGCGCAAACTTATATTGTCGTCGTCCTTTTGGGGGGGGGGGCTGGATGCTACGCTTCCGTCCGACACACGCGACCACCCCGACAGGACTACGCTTCGGTGCCTTAAGGCACCTACCTTTGTGTCCATGACATGTGGGCCCAACAGGTGGCTGGCCCACATGTTAGTCACCCAAGGGCTGTTGTCTTTAAGGCACTGAAGCAGCGTCCACCCCGACACAACCCTGGTGTGCCTGGTGCGCCTACATTTGAGAATGCAAATGAATCTTCTTTCGTTTGCAAACGAATTTTTATGTATTACCATGCCCGTGTTTTCCTTGCAATAATTAGTCATTCGAAACGATATACTCCATCTGTTCACTTTTGTAAGTTTTTTCAGACAACTTAAAATGAACTGTTTTGCACATTGTCTGAAATGTCTTCAAGGTCTTATAAAAGTGAACACAGGGAGTACTATAAATTAATTAATGAGGAGTTATTTGAAAAAAATCGAAACGGTACCCACGCTAACGTGGATTAGAGTGTGTCACATAATTAGTTATTTGAATTAGACTGTGTGTCATGTAGTTAGTTATTTGAATTAGAGTGTGTGTCACGTAGCGATCTCCAATTCTAATGTGGATTTCGCATTTCACTGTATCCACGCTACTTTTTTAATAGAAATTCATATGTATATGATGAACACCATGGTAGTGAGATAACTTTTGGATGGATTCAAACATATGACCTACAAAATAGCACAACAAATTGAGCCAATGCCAACTTTTTCGAAACTTAGTATGGCACGAATTCGAAATAATTACCCGTATGCCTGGTCCTCGGTTCAAATCTTACAATGTACACCGAATTGAAACATCGATATTAAGTCTCGT
>NC_057801.1:69765092-69765641 GCF_018294505.1 Triticum aestivum
AATCTTCCTCTCCTGACCACCTTAGCAAGCTATCGGTTTCCAACACACGTTCATTCTTTCTCTCCATGTTTCGATCACTAAGTCTCTCAACTACACAACCCCTTTTTCCACTCCTGTTACCAAATGTATTTACCTCACACACCCGCCATTGCACCCCATGCCGAGATCTCTCTCTCTCTCCCCCCTCTCCCTCTCACCCTCTCGCGCTAAATACATGCATTGCCTATCTAGCCCCCCCAACCTCTCGTGCGCACGAACGCACGTTGTATATCTAGGTCACTCCCTCGAGACTATCTCACTCTTTCTTCCGCACGGCGGGCCACACTCTCTCAATCTCGCTCTCTTTATATGAGTCTCGTTTAACCTCGTTTTCTTTCACACACAAATGATATATCTCCCTGTTCGGGCCTCGATCGACACACTCTATGCTCTCTCACGCAGATTGCCTATCTAGGTCAGTCCATCCAAGCCGCCGCCACTCTTTCGACCTCATGGTGGGCCACGCTCACTCAATCTCTCTCTCTCTCTCTCTCTCTCTCTCTCTCTCTC
>NC_057801.1:69765710-69781996 GCF_018294505.1 Triticum aestivum
TGTGTGTGTGTGTGTGTGTGTGTGTGTGTGTGTGTTTGTGTGTGTTTGTGTCTCGATTTACCTTGCTCTTTCTCGGACAAAAACGATATATCACCATGTTTGAGCCCAATTCGACCTATTCACATTGTATACTCTCTCACGCACATCGTCTATCTAGGTCACTCTCTCCAACCCGTCTCACTATTTCGATCGCATGGTGACCCTATGTGATCGGTTGACCTTGCTTCCTCCCACGCACAAAATATATCTACACGTCTGTGACTGGATCATCTCTCAAGCTCTATCTTACAGCCCTCACCCTTACCAAAAGCTCAATCGGACAATATCTCTCCGGAGCATATATATTTGTTCAATGAATGTCGGACCACACTCACTTTGTCTCTCTATCTATATGTCTCTCGATTAACCTCGCTTTCTCATACCGTATCTTCCACGCGTTGAAGCTACTACCTCTCCATCCCTCGCAAATCCAGAGCTATTTACATTGCGAGGGGCACTCCAACCTTGGATTAATTTGTGTAGGCATTTATTCTGGTCGGTTTAGATTATATTTTCGTAGCATTCGGCCCACAACTACTCCAAACGCCATTGCAACCCACGCAACTCCCCTAGTTGATTTCCCTCTGGCTCGGTCATCGCTCTCTCTCACGTACTTTCTCACCTTCAATGTCGCACCATGGTATTATTGAAAAAACTATGTTGTTCTCTTTAATTATTATAAATAAGCTACAAAACTACACACCGATGGTCCACTTGGAATGGAACAAATTTCGACCCACAAAGTAAAGTGCTACAAACTACACACCAAGGGGCCCACATGTCATGAAACAAATTTGGACCCATATACATATTAAAAAATAAAGGACGAGGATCGAACATGCGACCGGGCCTTCAAGCCACACGTCAATAGGCAACATACGTAGAACAGCAATGTTTGTTGTACCCCCTTTGTTCACATAATGTTTTTATATTACCACAGCCTAATTAATGGATAACATGTAATATTATTTTTAGTACTATTCGCCTTCACTTACTGGTGGGTTGCATGTGTGCTCTCTCTCTCTCTCCTCCCCTTCTGCGTTTAGACGCACGGGCAAACAGAAAGAACTCGCGGGCGATGTTGCCGTTGACCATATCAGGACGCGTTCACAACTCACAAGTCACGGCACCAGTTTCACGTACTAGCAGCACTAGTCAGTGTGTACGTGCAATGCACGTTAATTTGGAAGTATATTAAGTGCATGTGGATATTAACTACTAGGATATTATTTGCGTGTTGTCATGTGATTAGCACTATTTTTGGCATGAAATTAACTACACGCTAATCGTGTTGAGCGCTCGGCATTGAAGCGGTCTAGGTCATTGGATGACAAGGAATACATGTGGCTTGATGACGTTTTATATTTAATTTGATACGGCTCTAGCAGAACATTCAATCGATCAAACCATACATTTCATTCAGTCTGACTCCGATTTTAAATTATACGACGATCGATATAAAATAAACGGAAATGATAAAAGTTCGGATTTTAAGCATGGCAATCCGAACGTTTTTCATGGCAAATTTAGATTACGCGGCGGCGGCGGGGGCGTCTGGCGGTGGGAAGCGGCTCCTCTGTCGTGCTCTGTGTGTCGTCGGGCCACTGACCGACGGTGACGGCGGCGTCTTGCGCCATTGTTGGCGTACTCCTGGACGTTGGCCTAGCATCAAGGAAGGCCAAAATGTTCTGGACTTTGGAGCGAGTCAACTGGCGGGAGGAGGCGACTGGCGTTGGTGCAAGGAAGTAGTCGACGGCGGCCATCCATGCCGCTGAGGGGGGCACTTGCACCCGCGCGGGGACAGGCGCTGTCAACGGCGCGGAGGAGACGTTCGTGTGCATGGGCACCGGCACGGGCGCGCACGTCAGTGCACGCACAGGCGTATGCGCTGGCAGGTGCACGGGCACCGGCACAGGCGTGCGCACCAGTGCACGCGCAGGCGCATGCGCTGGCAGGTGCACGGGCGCGTGAAAGTCGGCGGGGACCTCGTGGAACCCCGTGGCATCAAGCTCGGCGACAATGTGCAGCTCCCAACCCATCAATGCCACGGGGATGGGCGCTGGCGCAGTCGGGGCGACGGGAGCCGGAACGGGAGCAGGGACAGGCGCGGCGTCTTCCCGCAAGGCCAGTTCAAGCTCGTCCCAAAGCGCCTTATGTTCTTGAGACTTCGGCTGGGTGTCTTCCTCATGAAACTGGAACACTAAGGGCAGACCATCGTGATGCGGCATGGCGTACGTTTAGGTCAGGCTAGTTGGAGGTAGACGACAGGAGAATCGGAGAGGAAGAGAGAGGATTGTAGCGATACCGGGTAGTGCGGGGTTGATTTTAAACTGCTGCGCCGGCGACATTAAAAGTGGGAGCAGTTGGGACGATGGTGGGCTGCGGAGCCTGGTCATAGGGCTCGCCTCCCGGTGAGTCTGCACAGCGGTCTGCTCGCACGCCTCCCTGACAGCCGGTGCAGCGGTCTGCTCGCACGCCTCCCGTCGACTCACACGCTTGCTGGGACGGCACCTGCCGATGAGAAGCGGGGACTCGTGGTGGCACGTAAACGCCCACGGTTTCAATAGTGAAAGCGTTCGCCTTAACGTGACAGGTCTTTTCCCTTAAAAAACATGACAGGTCTTTGTTCCAAAATACCTTGGCTCTTCATTTGTGCAACTTGTCATAAGCAGCTTGTCTCGAATTGAAGAAAAAACTTACGAAGTAATATTTGTGCCATATCACGTGACCATGCTCAGTTTCAAGAATTTATGCTCCCTTTTGGATTTTCTGAAATTTAAGACCCAGGATTCAAAACAATATCGTAACCTGCATCATGCAATAAATTTTCAAGCCGTACATCTGTCTTGTTGTATTTCTTAAGAAACGATTTGGTCAAACATTTTTCTTAGTTAAACCTTCTTTCCGGTTTATAGGGCTCAATTCAAAAATCTCACCAACCAAGGTAGATGGTGAGTGGTGGAACAATTGTTGTAGTTTGCAAAACCACTCAATTAATGCGCTTGTTTTCCTCAAAAATTGTGTTTACGAATGCATTAATTGCAATGCATGCATGCATAAAGTACATGCATTGGTCAATTTTCTCTTAATACTTGCATGTAATGATTTATTGCACCTTGAAATCTGAACATGTGATGGGGAACAACCAAATTGAGACCTATAAAATGGGAAAACTAAAATTTTGAGATAAGCCCTATAAACCAGAAAGGAGGGAGTAAAAGGATAATCCCTCCGTACCAGTGCATTGCCTGATATATTAACTCAAGTACTAGGCACGAACAAAAAAAGTACTAGGCACGAACAAACGGGCTCAATTCTATGCTCATCCTGGTGTAGTAGTAGTAGTACTAGGCAATGCAGTTGACGAGTGACATTGACGAGCGGCGACCGAGGGAATTGAACCATGCTCGGCACGGTAGGTGACATTGTCTAGTTACTAAAACATCCCTCCGTTGTTCATCGGTAGTCATTATGGACCGGGGACATGAGGGGAATTTCCTAGGGCTAGAATTCTGGCCGCCAGATATTTCGACTTGAAACGCTGAGGCTCGACTGGTTGGGGTTGCCTAATGTGCGTACCATGCACGCCACCGAAGGACACGAGCCCGTTTTTTTGTAGGATCAACACGAGCCAAGGTCTGGCTGGTACGCCGTTGGGTCCTACCATTTGAGAATACGAAAGGAACCTTTTAAATTGCCGAACGAATCTATGTGTATTACAATACCCGTATTTTCCTTGCAAATACTAATCTCAACGTGGTAATTGATTTATGACGAGTCGTTGAATTAGAGTGAATTTGTGATATACTGATCTCAACGTGGATTTCACATTTCATGCTATCCCTAGTAAGTTTTCCAATGCAAATTCAAATTTAAAAGATGAACAATATGGAGGTGAGAAAACTTTGTATGTATCAAGCATATGACCACACACACACACACGCACGCACAAACACCACAACAATCCAATAAGTATAGTGCATCTATTTTTCCAACCCATGCATGTATGACACGAGTTCAAAAATACTCCTTCTATTCCTAAATATTAGTCTTTTAGAGAGTTCAACAAGTGACTACATACGGAGCAAAATGAGTGAATCTAGACTCTAAAATATGTCTATATACATCAGTGCATGATGCCGATACGAGTTGCTTGGAGCTTGTAGATTTGGGATATAGCAGCTCACATGATGTGTCTTAATTTTTTTGCAGGAAACCTTGATGAGTTTGAGAATTGCACACAATTTGTACAAAAACTACTTAGATGCCCTTTGATCCCATATCCAACGACCTAGAGCTCGTATCACCGTAGCATCTAAGATGAAGGAGGACATCATATTCTCCTATATGTAAGAATATCATGTGCCACCACACCTTAGATGCTTTGGTGATACAAGCTCTTCGGAGGCGTTGGATTTGTGACCCAACACCTCCTCGGTGGTTCGAATGGTTTTTTGCAGAAAAGCCCCAAAAGAGTTTGGCCACTGCTTACAAGCACAAAGACTACTCAGATGCCATTGGATCTCAGATAAAACGACCTCCAAGATCGTATCACCGTAGCATCCAAGCTGCGATAGCACCTTATGTTTTCTCGCACGGGAGAGTATGAGGTCCTCCCGCACCGTAGATTCTATGGTGGTATGAGTTCACTGAGATCTAACGGCCCACGATAGGAGGTTTTAATGTTTTTTCAATATACGGCTGATAGAGTTTGGGAAATGCGCAGAAAGTACAAGTACTATGTATGTGCCATCTGATCACTGATCATACGACCTAGATGCTCATATCACCGTAGCGGGTAATTAAGCTACGGGGAGCACCTAATATTAGCACCGGGGAGCCGTTGGATCGAAGATGCAGCGGCACACACGAGGCCTGAATGTTTTATTTGCAAAAAAAACTTTGGAGAGTTTGGAAATTGCGCATAATTACAAAGACTACTCCCAAGCCATTGGATCTCACTTCCAACGGTGTAAAACTCGTATCACCAAAGTATCTAAGCTGCGGGTGGATCTGATATTCTATGCCGTTGTCATTTTTGTTCGTAAACTTGCAAAATACGTGTAACTCGTGCCGTTACTTGTCTAACCGCGCAAAGTGTTTGTTCAAAAAAACCATCCTACACTGAAATATCGGAACAACACACGGGGGTCCCACTTGTCATTAATCAAATTTGGACCTAAAACTAACAAATCTGAAAGACGAGATTCGAATTGGCAACCTGGACTACAAAGCGTAAGTCGATAGCCTAGAAAAATGAACGGTTGTTGGCTTTGTCCCATAACTTGATTTTATACAGTACTTGCATTGAGTAGAGTAGAGGGAGTGCCTCATCAACACGTGCATGTCCGTTGTCTCACTTACGGGTGGTCCCAGGTCTGCGATCTCAAACTCTCTTCTCTCCATCGTCTAACCTTTGCACGGGCACACACGAAGAGCGGCGCTAGCTTGCCGTGGTGTTATTACAACTAAAAAAAGCTTGGAAAATAGAAGAATTGCCTAGAACAAGAGACGTTGCGGCTGGTCGAGACGGAGCTAACCGTGCCACGTTTGCATGATGAAGTTGTGTGGTTAGTGGGGTGTTTTCGACCGACTGGCTGGGTCCTGAGGTCAAACCATAGGTACTACGTCTGATACAGTATATTTTTACACGCACATTTTTCCTCCGTGCCGAGACGTGGCACACCCTACCGCGCGGTTTCGGGGTCCTCCCGGGTGGTGCACGCATATATTCTTCCTGACGGGGGACGCCCTACCGCGCGTTTTTTGGGTCCTCCTCGGTCGTAGCACCGAAGCAAGTAAATGAGTCGTCAAATCACGAAAGACCACCTTTCCCGCCGAGTACATTAGTGAAGCACGGTGGCTAGCTAGTTGGGCTAGTTCGACTGATTAGCTAGGCCGCCGCCACATTTGTTTTTTCACCCCTTTTTTTATCTACTTGCCGGCAGGTAAATTTAAATATCCACTGCGGTGTTGCTCTGGTGTTTGGGTGCGGCAGGATTTTAAATTTTTTGATTGACGAGAGCAGGCGCGGCAGGATTTTTAATTTTTTGATTGACGGGAGCAGGCGCGGTAGCAATTAGTCACGATGACTCCGCCTGTAAAAACCCACTGCTCCCTGATGTGAGAAGTCGTCGACTAGTGTTTTACCATGGTGAAAACCAAAAGATTCCCCGCTCCTCGGCTGGCTCCCTCCGCCTTCCCGTAGATTGCATTGCCTTTCAGCCATTTCGCCCCCTTTGCTTCCTCTCCCCATTGCTTCTACCTGGTGCCATGGCAGCACAGCAGATCACGGAGTCCGAGGTGAGGCGCCTGGCACAGGAGCCCCATGCCAAGGATGCGGAGCTCAGGGCCAAGGACGTGGAGCTCCGTGAGCTCAAGGAGGAGAGGAGTGGCATGCTCCTCCGATATGTGCGGGAGTTCACGGAGCTTCAAAAGCGGCAGGCATCCACCACAAAGTTGCTCGAGGCATCGGCGGCATTGCTGCAGAAAGCGGGAGATACGATAGGCCGTCAGGGGAGCCCGCTGGAGCGCGAGCGGGCCGATCGTGACGAGGTCCAGGATCGCCTCAGCCACTTGGTGAACCAAGTTGCCACACACGTGTTGCGGCTGCGTGATGCCGGCCGTCAGGCTAAACACGTTCGACCACTCGGTCGACTTCAACGAGCTGCAGCTTCCTGACCTGGTCTCCTTCTTCACCTATATCTCCGAGGAGCTGAGCCGTCTCCGCGCGATGGTGGGGGCTGAGCTGGACAAGGAGGGGTTGCACGCTGACGTCGCCATTGCTGGGTGAATCCTTTCAGGGCTCCGTCACCGCAATCCATTCGTGCCATTGGACGCCGTCTTTGACGAGCTGGCTCCCGTCGACCGGGTGCGGGCTCTGCGGGCGGTTGCACCCTGCATCACCAGCGTCGTGCGCCTCGTGAAGTAGAGGGACTTCGGTGGTGTTTAGGCGCCCTCTACATGGGCATGTCCATGTCTCGGCGCAACATGACCGTTGGATCAAACTCAGACGGTGCAGATCCGTCACCGTAGCACAAAGCGTGTGGGTGTGTTTGGTCGCATTCTCATCTCAGTATAGTTGTTTCCTCTTCGTGTATTTTTGTCAACCTACTAGTGTGGACTCATGCACCCTTCATGCACTCTGCCAAACACCCAAAAGTGGGTCGAGAAGGGAACTTTTGCTCCCATCCCGTGCACCGTTCATACACCCTGTCTAACACTATAGGATGTGCTTCATATGGTTCATGTTTCATGGAGTACTGTAGCACCGTACTCTCCATGCGCTGTGGACCTAGTTCTGTTAACATTGATCTCATCGTTCATTCTCAACCGGACAGTCGAAAAAGCGGTACTATGTTACATATAGGAGTAGTTGACATGCGCACAACACAGCAACAAGATTGTGTAGTACTGACGTATGAACCACTGCACATGCCTAGTAGTAGGAGCACTATGTATGTTCAAGTGGCTGCCGTGTTTCGCACTCCTCCGTCGTAAGACTGGAAACGCTTGATGTAATCATTTTTTTCTTCATAATGAAAAATAGTGGACACGCTTTACCATGCGGATCCTCCTCTAGCCATGCACTAAATTACTCACTTTCACCGACGTGCGGGACAGCCAGCACCTGGGTCCACCAGCCATGCACTAAATTACTCACTTTCACCGACGTGCGGGACAGCCAGCACCTGGGTCCACCAGCCATGCACTAAATTACTCCGTAGTAGAGTGACGGTAGACTACCCCGATCGAACCGCCATAGTAATGCCCAATGAGCCGTCAAATCACAAAGCCCCCTCCTTTCCAGCAGTAAGTTGGACGAACGAAGCAACCATCATTTCACTCTTCTCTCTCATCTTCCTCTCTTGAAGAAAACCCCCACTCGCTTCGCTTCTCCCTCATCTCGTTCCTCCTTTCACTCTTCTCTCTCAGCTTCCTCTCTTGGATGGACGCCGGAGCACCGGCCGACGTGATGTCTACGGCTCTGGCCAAAACCGTTGAGGCTCATGGTATGAAGAAGCGCAAGCACCCCACTGAGACTACCGCAGACAAGCTCAAAGCCATCGCCCTGTCCAAGCCCCCCTCTCCGGGATCCCTCATTAAGCAAGTCCATGTAATGTCTCTTGTTGACGATCTTTTTCTCGATCTTGATCGTGTTTTTTCATCTAACACGCAGTACTAGTACTGGTAGTACAACTTTCTGGGTGATCTTGCATGTGATTTTAGTGTGCCAAATGACGGTTCTAAATTCCTCTTTTGACCAAAACATGCGAGAGGTTGACACTGATTTCTTATAGATTACTTTCAACTACTCCCTCTGTCCCAAATTTCTTGTCTTAGATTTGTCTAGATACGGATGTATCTAATACTAAAATGTGACTTGATACATCCGTATCTAGACAAATCTAAGACAAGAATTTTGGGACGGAGGGAGTACTTTATGAAAATCAATGCTACCTTTTAAGAGGGTATATTTGCCTCAGTAACTTGTGTTATGGATATTGCATGTAATCCCTCTGCTCTTATGCCTTTGAAGACATGTTCTAGTGTCTTTGTTCACTCATTTCTGTTCGTATATGTAGTCATATATGGAGTATAATATCGAAAATCATCTTATATTTCTGAACAGAGGTAGTAATGAAATATGGTTTCTGTTTGAATTAGAACCAGGTCCACGGTGGAGATGAAGTTCTCAAAGTCATGCCGTGTGAACTGAAAGACCTGATGATGAGTTCTACTGCTGAACTATCCAACTGTTGTGTCCTTGTCGCCACGTGTCCTGAACTAGTGTTTTCCTGTAGCATTGTTGTCAGGCGTGTTCTCAAGGCTGTACTTGACCACAACAATTTCCTGGTTGTGCCTTCGATTACGAAGGGTGTGGTTCTTGTAAAGCTTCCCAACAAATCTGATGCGGCCTGTCTTCATCATCATGTTTATGAGTGGAAAGACCACTCTGTTAGGTTCTCCAAGGTTGACAAGATGGTGATGGTGCATGTAGACATCTCACACGAAGTCCATGGCCTAGTCAGTTATGCGGGGTTCATCCCATAGGTCGGTGGAAAGAAATAGTCTGCAGAGTTTAGTTAGTGCAACTTTGCTTGTCTGTAGTAAGTACTATTGTTCAGTACTTGATTTGTGTTTGTGAACCCTGTATTGTTTATTAGTACTGCCGCTTTTGGTGTGTGGTCAGTCCTGAGAACGGTCTATGTTAATGTATGTCCACTCAATTCAGTCTATACATTTTGAAGTATCCAGATCATATTTTTTGTGAGGACGGTTTATCAATTATGGTTACACTCCAATATCTGTATGCATTGAGGGTTTATCGCACCCACCAGGATTTCCAGTCCCATGGATGTTCGGTCCATATGATTTGTCATGACCTTTGGACTGTCCTGCTTGTGGGAGTAGGCAGGGCCCCTGTATGCCACGCGTAGTTGGACGATCAATCTTCTGTTAGTACTTCAACATAGTGATTTCCTGGTAAGGATTCACTCGTGTCACATCAAGTAAATCTTATTGATTTACTGTCTATATCTTATTGATTTAATGTCATGTTTTCTTTCTTTTCCTGGAATTTTACGATGCAGGTTTTGCCATGTGACATTCATCACAGAATAAACCGTTTGGTTTGCTCTACGATGGCTATTTTTGCAGCTTTCACTTCTTATGTCGTGTTAGTAACGAAGGCACTGTCCATCACTTATATTACTGGAAAAAATTGGATCAGTCTGTTGTCTGAGTACAAGCTGAATCCCTATGATGAACTGCAGTTTGGTTTAACAAAAACGCCACAATTAGTCCTTCTCGCGTTTAAAAGAAATGAAGAAAAAAACTGGATCACGGTCATGGATCCTAGTAAAGTTGGAAAGCTGATCATAGCAGACCAGACACGATCGCTGCTGTCTTGCATAGATTGAGCGCCGGCAGTTGCTCTAGCACTGACAGTGGCAGCAGCTCAGTCTGATCCAGCTGAGGATTGGGCACCGACCGCGTCAGCGGATCAGTCTGATCTACCGGAGGATCAGGCATCGACACCGGCACCAGCTCTATAAGGAGCACCATCTCTGGCAGCAGCAGCGGCTTCGGCACCTGCACCAACACTTGCACTTGCATTTGGTCCGGCCCATGCAGTTGCACCGGCAACAGATTGGGTTGCAGTTCGCACTTCATATACCAAAGTCCTTACAAAAACCGACATGTCCACCTTCTTGGTAAGCATTGGCCGCCCAAGTGCTTCATTCTGTTTTCTTTCCATGTTGTTTCACATGATTCACTGTGTTGATCTAACTATTTGGGTATGTCTTCTTGTTTTCAAACAGAGAATTCCTAGAGCAACGAGGGAGTCGTTCAACAATCCGGGCGACCGCGGCCAAGTTTCTCTTACCATGCGCAGTCTTGGTGTGAATGAACCTGGTCAATATACCGTAAGTACAAAGGATGGTCGCATGATGATTGATGCTAAAGGATGGTCAAGGTTCAAATCTAAATCATATCTTGCGGTAGGGGATGATGTCAAAATCGAACTTTCTCGGCAAGGAGAGCTGGTCCAAATCAACTTTGAAATTCTTTAGTAGCAGCACGCAACTGCCGAACTGATCTATCCTCTGAGAGATTTTGATGTAATAATTTGGCATGGTGAAATAAGTGTCCTGTGTGTATAAGTAGTACGACAGTATTATTTATCACATGGTATATCGTTGATAGAATTGCAACTCTGATTGCTGGTTAGGAACTGTCGTTCGATTTCCTTCCAACAGCTGCCGTGCTTTATTCAATTTTGTGTATTCGCCTTGCGACAACATCTAAAACCAGCGCAGTACCGATCGCTTGCAATATGAAAGGCGCTGAGGTAGAACACATGGTCCCCCAAACATGCAGGGTCGGCCTGCGGCCCAAAGTCCAGAACCGTGAGCCTATCTGAGTATTATATTCTCAGCTGAACCCCCATAAAAAAAGCTGAACCCCCATAATACCCGTGGGTTGCAGAGGGAGTATATTTCTCGGCAAGGTGAGCCTGTGATATAAAAGATTTGTATATTTATTTATAGAGGGAGTATCTCTCTGTCAAAAAATATATTTATGTGTAACTAGTTACTCCTGTCTTTCTACTTCCTTTCGCTGATATGTGGGGCAACCGGCAACGGGGTCCACGTGCCATATGCACAAATTAGAGTGCACAACTTCACGGTAGACACACCCCGGTCGTAGCGCCGCAGTAATGCCCAATGAGTCGTCAAATCACAACCCCCCCCCCTTCCAGCTTTAGCAGTAAGTTGGACGGACGAAGCGGCAATATTTCACTGGGCCTGAATCCCCTTCTCCCTCGTCTGCTTGTTTAGAGAAAACCCCCGCTTGGCGATTGCATAGGGTTTTCTCATGGAGAACCAGGTACGAATTCTTCATCCATCCCCAATAAATCCAAGTCCCTTGGTCGCAGGTAATCCTAGGATGGCAGCCGCCGCCGTTGATACATTTTTCTGCGTACTGAATCTAGTGTGTTTCAGTTGCAGTGCCCAAAGTGTGAGTACCCTAAACATTTCTGCGCCCACAGCGAGACGCCACACTTGTTCCTTCTCATCCTACCACAACATTTTGAAACGCGCACAGTATGTTCCTAGAATCCTCTTCTCTATCCGGGAGGGTGGGGTTTTTTTGAACATGTTGTGTTCTCATATTATTTTTCCTGCAGTGTATTATTTGCTCTGCCAGAACACATGTACTCAAGATGCTCGGCCTTGCCATAACTGAATACACTAGTTTAATGGTCACAGTGAAGACAATCCATGGATATTGCTTCCGAGTTGGGTTCATGAACCAAGAAGATCGCTGCTTTTTTTATGGCCGAACTTGGATAAACTTTCTCAACTGTTACGGACTGAAAGTTGGCGCATGAATGTTGATGGAAATAGCAGAACCTGGTCTCATCTTCACTGCAATATTCCACCCCGATGTCATTCCAATTGTTCATCCATGTTAGTTTTGTATCTCGTTCTTGCTTGTTGGCTCGATTACTTCTTAATCCACCTATTCTGTCTAACTAATCACAATTTAACTTTAGAAGTAGCAAAGAATCTCTCACGAAGATGCTACTTCTAACTAATATTGTCTTATAATTGGTGGCACGTGTAGGTTTTTTCAGAGTTAAGCAGTCTGCTCGTTTGTTACTCTGTAGTAACTCGGCTGTTACTAACGGCACTGAAGTTGACTGGATCGACATCCACATGTTCCTACACTTTATTGATCGTTTTGAGGTCCTTGTGGGGCGTTTCAATGGTGGAAGGCCACGTGGAATATGTGTGCCACTGTTGCACTCGTTGAACAGGTCCAACTGTGTCGAGAAACTTATGGTACGAGCTATTTTCTGTTATATATGTTGTTCATAAACTATTGCTTATACACAGTTTTACAGCTGTGATCTTCTTGAAACAGGAACTGTCGAGTTCTATTGTTCCTATACAGATGCCTGACCATGGTCGGGTCAGACATGCGCTTGGTCACAACATGATGTTTATGTCGACCTACTCAATTCCCCTTGGAGGCGAGAAGATACTTATTCGTGGGTGGTCTCAGATAATGAAGGCCCGTCCATCTTGGAGAATAGGACAGAAGATTATGTTCATGCTTTTCCATGGCTCTAAAGCGAATATCCTGTTTATGGACCACGTTGCGAGATGAAGCCGCTTTCAGAAGGTTGTGGATGCGCGGGGTGGCGCCTGGGCCTTGTCCTGGGGCTTGGCGGCCTCACCCTCGGTTAACTGTAGCCTGTAGGCAAAGTAGCAATGTTCGAGGCGTGCTTTGTACGGTTGAACCTGTATAAGTACTCATACTGCTTTTAGCTTTGGTTGTTAAGTGCCCCTGCTGGTTTCAGTTAAGGTTGTTAAGTACTCCTGCTGCTTTTACAGTCTGTCGTGTTTCTTCAGTCCTGTCTTCCTCCAGCCGCCAAAACCAAACCAGCGCCGGCGGGGCCGCCTGCTTCCACCTCCCACGGCTGGCTGTGCCTCAGTGCACGCATCGCCGCCCCACCGTCTCCTAAATCGTTAACACTGACGTCCTCCGCGCGCTTTGGTGCACTCGGCGCGGCGCCGCCCTCTCGCGTTGTCAACATGGTCAACAAACAATAGGAATCAGCAGAAGTACGTGGAGAGGATGACAGTAGGGGCCGACCACGTCAGCGTATGGAAAAATAAAATGCTTCCTACTAGTGTTTTCCTGACATCTGGGACCCACGACATTGTGAGTGTATATAGTCAATAGACAAGAGAATAGCACAAGATCGGCTGACACCTGGGGCGTAGCTACTCGAGCAGTATTTTTTTTGTTTGGTATTGTTGAGACGGAGCAGGGTTTGAACTGGGTTGTGGCCCGTCTAGCCCAGGCTTATATTTTATGTTCACCATGTGACCAGCCCAGCTATTTTTTCTTTGTGCAAATGAGCCCAGTTTATTTTTTCTGAAGAATACCCAATCCAGGACTACTTATTTTTCTACACCTTGAAATTAATATGAAATGGGTTGTAAATATAAAAACAGATGAAAAGTTGGCAATTACTTTATAATTTCTGATTTTTTTCTCATTTTCAGATTCCTATTTCACTGGGCATTAACCTAATTCAAATATATCTTCAAAGTACTTTAAATCTGGCTCGACATTTCGGTATTAAAAATAGTTTGGAACCCACAGAAATATGCGAAATTGGCCCTGGCCAACCAAAAAAATGACTGCAATAAATTGCATAAGAAGTTGCCATGAGCTATATATAAATTATTGAAAAAAGAGGGACTGGTCTGACTTATAGGCCTGTTTAGTTGACGTGTATGCAAGATTTTTTTTAGTTATTATATACTACATCAACAAATGATTCTAGTAGAGTAACCGTTGGATGTCAATCCAATGGCCGTCGTGTTTCTTCAATCTCTGATCTTCTTGCTCCAGCCGCCAAAGCAGCACCGGCGGGACCGCCTGCTCCCGCCTCCCGTGGCCAGCTATGCTGTCGTGCAAGCCTCAGCGCCCCCTACTACTCCCACCGCTGGCCAGGGCATCCCTCTACTCACCCACACCCCCTGTTATTCTGCGGCGACGGCAACCTCACACCGCAGCCGAACCGGTGAACCCTCGTACTCCTCTCCGCGCGGGCTTCCACTGCCGTGTCTTCCCCGGCTCCGCGTCATCCCCTTCCTAGGCCTCGCCGTCGTCCACCGCCGTGGTGCTCTCGGCGCGGCATGGTCAATGTGGTCAACGACCGACTTCCATCGAAAGAGTACTGTACGTGGAGAGGGTGACAGCTGGGTCCACGGCAGCCGCAAGGAAGTGCCTCCTTATTACACGGAAAATAATTATTCCTCCACCTGACATCTGGGACCCACTGCACGGGCCACCAGTATTTCACAAAAAAACATTTCCCCCTGACGGTTGGGACCAACAGGTCGGGCCTCCGTATTTCACGAAAAAAACATTCCCCCCGCTGTCAGCTCGAACCCACCGGAAGTGCCTCCTTATTACGCACAAAAAAATGAATACCCCTTGTTAGCTGGGACCATCCTTGGTGGGAGGCTGACTTGTGGGCCTACTAAGTTGACAGGGACGGAGGCCTTTGTCAACTTTAGTCAATATATGAACGATTCTAGCTCCAGTGACCATACGATGTCCATCAAACGGCCGTAGTGCTTCTTCAACCTCTGGTCTTCTTGCTCCAGCCGCCCAAAGCAGCGCCGGTCGTGCCGCCTGCTCCTGCCGCCCGTGGCCGGCTGTGATGCCGCAGAGGCCTCACCGCCCCCTACTACTCCCAACGTTGCCAGGCCATCCCTCTATGCACCCACACCCCCTGTTATTCTGCGGTGACGGCAGCCTCACACCGCAGCCGAACGAGTGAACCCTCATACTCCTCTACGCATGGGCATCCACTGCCGCGTCTTCCCCGGGTCCGTGTCGTCCCCTTCCTAGGCCTCGCCGTCGTCCACCACCCTGGTTCTCTCGGCGCGGTGTGGTCAACGTGGTAAAGGAATGGCTTCCATCGGACGTGGACTATACGTGGAGAGGCTGGCAGCTGGGTCCACGGCCGCAGCAAGGAAGTGCCTCCTTATTACGCGCAAAATAAGTATTCCTCCACCTGACAGCGGGGACCCACCAGAAGGGCCACCGTATTTCGCGAAAAAACATTTCCCCCTGTCTGCTGGGACCCACCAGCTACATCTTCGCACGCAAGGAAGTCCGTCCGAAAAAAACGATTCGCTCCCCTGATTGCTGGGACCCACCAGCTACATCTTCGCACGCAAGGAAGTGCATCCGGGCAAAAAAACCAAAACAATTCGCCCCCCTGACTGTTGGGACCCACCAGCTACATCTTCGCAGGCAAGGAAGTGCCTGACAGTCGGGACCCACCTGGTCGAAGCGTACGTACCGTTGTCATTCTGGTCGCGAACGTGTACGTACATACTGGTCGATGTAGAGGCACGCACATGTCGTAGTAGAGGCGCACACGTGTCGTAGTAGAGGCGCGCACATGTCGTAGTAGAGGCGCGCACGTAGCATGTACACGTACGTACAGCGGCGAGGGTGCAAGAAAGAAAATACGGCCACGTACGTACATACGGGCAGGGTCTCGAACGCCTACTCGCGCATACGTACATGGCTGGGTTAGAACGGAGCAACAGAGTCGTCATCGTGTTCATGGGGAGGCAACAGAATGCGTCGTGTTCATTGGGAGGCAACGGAGAGCGTGGGAGCCAACCGGCTGGGTCGGAACGGAATGCGTTGTCGTGTTCATCGGGAGGGCTTGGACGGAACAGGCGATGGAAACGAGGCCCGGTGTACCGCACAACGGAGGAAACGGCCTTGTGTTCGACCGGCCACGTTCAAAACAGGGTCCTGTTGATCGAGAGGGGCCTGGCGTACCGCAAAATGGAGGAAACGGACCTCCTACGGTCAAAACGGGGGTCCTATTGATCGGGAGGGGTGTGGCGTACCGCAAAACGGAGGAAACGGACCTCCTACGGTCGAAATGGGGGTCCTGTTGATCGGGAGGGGTGTGGCGTACCACAAAACGGACGAAATGGACCTCCTACGGTCGAAACGGGGGTCCTGTTCATCGGGAGGGGTGTGGCGTACCGCAAAACGGGACTCCACGGGATACTGTTCATCTCCACCGTCGACCTCCTCCAGCCTCCACGGGCTACCGTCGACCTCCTCCAGCCTCCACGGATTCTTCTTCCTGGGATTCTTCTTCTTCTTCTTCTTCTTCTTCT